>NC_134109.1:51811212-52114242 GCF_040939455.1 Microcebus murinus | reverse complement strand
TAGTTGGCCTGTATTTTCTTATCCATTCAGCCAGCCTATGTCTCTTGAGTGGAGAGTTTAAGCCATTCACATTTATTGAGAGAACTGATAGGTAAGGTAGATTACTGATCATTCTGTTGGGTTGGATGTTGTTGCTATGATTTCTGTCTTGAGCCATTGTAATACCTGGCCTTTAATATCTTTGGGTTTTGGTTGTTTTTATATCCGTGGATTATTATTATGATGTTCCGTGCATAACGCTGTTTTAAGTACTTCTTGTAGGGCTGGTCTTGTCTTGGTGAATTCTCTGAGCCTTTGCTTGTCTGAGAATGTTTTTATTTCTCCTTCATATATGAAACTTAGTTTTGCAGGGAATAATATTCTAGGCTGGGCATTGTTTTGTTTCAAAAGAGTGAGAATGGGGCCCCAGTCTCTCCTTGCTTGTAAAGTCTCATTAGAGAAGTCTGATGTTATTCGAATTGGCTTTCCCTTGTATGTCACTTGCTTCTTTTGTCTTACAGCTCTTAGAAGGGCCTCTTTAGTTGATACTTTGGTCAGTCTGATGACTGCATGACGTGACGTCTTCCTGTTTGCATTGAATCTCCCAGGGGTCCTCTGGGCTTCTTGAACTTGTATATCGAGATTTTGAGCAAGGCCTGGGAAATTTTCCTCTATTATATCTTCAAAAAGCTTGTCCAGCCCTTGAGTGTTGTCTTCCTCCCCTTCGGCTAAACCTATGACCCTCACGTTAGGTTTTTTCACATAATCCCACAGCTCTTGTAGGCTTTGGTCTTTTCTCTTGTTTCTCTGCTGTATTTCTGTGACTGATTTATTTAATTGGAAGGTGTTATCTTCAAGCTCTGAGATTCTTTCTTCTGCTTGATCTACCCTGTTCTTGAGACTTTCCACAGTATTTTGTAGTTCTCTGAGTTGATTCTTCATCTCCAGAACTTCGGTTAAAGTTTTCTTCACTGTGTCCATCTCTTTGTTGAACCTTTGTTCCATTTCTTGGAGGTTTTTTGTGTTTTCTTGGTGTTGGTTATTGAGTTGTTGTTGCAGCTGGGTGAGTGTTCTTATGATCCACATACGAAATTCCTTTTCTGTCATATTGGTTGCCTGATTTTGGTCGGTGTCCGTTTCTAGGGGGCTGGTGCTCCTCCTTGGGGGTGTGTTTTCCGTTTGGTTCTTCATATTTCCTGAGTTTTTTCGCTGATTTCTTCCCATGTCGATCAGTTGTTGTTTCTTTCCTTAGGTTATTGTTTGGGTATTCACACACCTTGTTTAGTTTCTGAGGCGTTAGGTGGTGCCTATGGGTGAAATTGGACCACTCCCTGTATATTGAGTCAGTGGATGCCGTGGCAAGGCTGTGTAATATGCTGTCCCTGTCAGTAGGTGGCGTTTGCTTGGAGGAACAGGCTATGGTGTTGATTTTGAGTCCTGTTATCAGCTCTCGTTCTGGGCGGAGCTGGGTTGGATAAGCCTGCCCTCAGGCCGTTAGCAGGGGTCAAAGTTCTGTTCTCAGCTTCCAGGGAGAGCTGTCAGGGCGGGGCTGGAATGGTCCCGCTGAGCCAGAAAGTCTGGGTGTGGGGGTGGGGCTGTCTGAGACCCACAGTCTGCAGCAGGCCTTGCTTCTTTCCACCCTCCCCAACTCTGCAGCTACTCCTGGGCCTCTGCCAGCAGGCCAGACCACAAGCCACCAGGCCTCCCCGGACTGTGGTGCCGGCGGGGAGGTTCCCTGCACAGGAATGCCACCTGGGTTGGGCGCACGGCCTCCTCCTGGGAGGAGGGTTGTTCTCTAGGGCGCTGATCCGCCCCTGGAGGCACACAGCCCTCAGTAGGCTGTTCACGTATAGCCCTTCTGTGCCCCGGGCAATGCTAGCCCTCGGTGCAGGGGATCTGGTCTGCAGGTCCGACCTCTGGGTCCCAGAGTTCAAACTGTATTCCCACCAGGGAGAGGATTTCCGGTCCTAATTCACCCACAGGGAGCCCAAGCTGGGTCTATGTCTCTCAGCCTCTGAGTCGGCACCGTTTTCCTGGGAACACGGTGCCAGCAGCACCTGGGAGGGCGGGCGGGGTCCCAAACGGGAAGGTCCCGTTCCCTGGAGGTGCCTCCGGCTGGTGGCTGTATTGTCTCTCTGGGCAGCCGCGGGTAGGGTCCGCGGAGGGGAGGAGGAGGCAATATGGCGTCTGCTGCGCGGCTCGGGTCCGTGCACACGGAGGTGCCCGGAGGAAGTTGGGAACCTGGTGCCACGACTGCTACAGGCTCACCGTTGGCAGGCGGTGGCAGTCTCTGGGCTGATGTCCGCAGGTCTCTCCACCCGCTGGGGAGCCCACCAGCAGTCCCGAATGCAGGGGAGGGGAAACAGCAAATCCACCTACCCTTGCCGCTGGTCTCCGGGCTGCTCCGGTGGTCTCAGCCTCCAGTTCTCCTCCGCAGCCTCCTCCCGTGGAGTCTCCCGGGGTCTCAGGTACCCCTCCTTCCAGCCCTTGTCCGCTGTATGCTCGTCTTCTTGCTTCTTTCCTCTAGTTTCTGCTAGAATCGGTCTTTTCTGCAGAGACCCTCTGTCTGGCGGTGTTATTCGTCCGCCATCTTGCTCCGCCCCCCTACACTTTATATTTCTGTAAACACTCTCTCATGTTATATAAAGCAGCCCCAATAATAACCTCTAATTCTTCTTATCTTCTCTTCATCTACTTGTTAGTTGTCACCATGTTTACATTTTGTACTTATCAAAGAAACTAAATTGAAAGAAGATGGAAGTAACTGGCATATTTATAAAAAAATTCCAAAAAGCTAATATAAATCCTACCCACCAGCCACTTCAGAGCTCTCCATTATAGGAACCCCAAATTTGTAACTGGATCCAAGAAGGTAATATAATGTACGACAGGACATAATATTAGACATTAGACATAGAAAATGATTGAGGACCTATATCAATGTAATTTGTCAAATAATCTAAAAATTATAATCATTGTGTTGTCCAAAATAATCAAGTATTTTTCAAATGCTAATAAGAAATTTAACACAGAAATTCCATTTTAAAGCCTCAATTTCAGGAATACTTAGTCCAAACAAAATACATATATCTGAAGTAACCAAAAAGATTCCCTTTAGGCTGTATTAAATTATGAATTTATGTTATTAATGGAGCCCTTATAGAAAAATTTGAAGATTTAACAAAGGTGAAAGGACTTTGAAGGAAACAAAATCAGGCAATAGTAGGGAAAACAAAGTTTGAGTAAGCCCAAATTTGAGTTTTTCATAAAGTCAAATTGAAGAATAGAAGTGGGTCAAACGTAGCAAAAAAAGTTAAAAACAAATGAGACATTGCTGTCCTGATTTTTAACTTCGTCTAAATGATTCAGACTGTCCATCTCTTCCATCTCATGTCTCTCTTATTTCACTGCAGGAGTACCTATACGAAAAATAGTAACAGTAAGTCATCTGTCAAAGTATTATGTGAGTCTGGACTTCAATTTCCCAGTGACCTCTGATTCCCTGCTGCTGACAATGGTCACATCACAAAATCCTGTTTCATCCACAATAGGAGGGCCTAAGTTGCATCACTATGTTTTCAGAAACTGCAATGTCTTTGTAGGAGCAAGTAGTGCAGAAAAATTAGTAGAAGTTCAAGGTTATATAAAGAACAGGTGGGTACTCTGGGAGAAAATACTGATCCATTACTGAGAACAAAACACCACAGAAAAAATAGAAATTTTTGCTACATATCCCAGGTTGAAAAACTAGCTTCTTTTTAAATGTCAGAAAATTAAGTTTGTGTTTGCTTCAATGTAATCTGTTTTGTATATAGATCTCACTTATTTTGCATGACGGATCTTTCAGGAATTCATTTATCCCACACAATTATGGAGTCAATAACTAAACACCTTGATTTTAGGCTCTGGACTAGATGTGGATAACACAGAAAAGAGTATGAAGTGATGGCTTCTGTGGCTTCAGTGGCTTCTGTGGCTTTTGCCACCGAGAATCTAGAAATAACTACAGGCAGCCCTGTTTAGCTAGAGCAAATTCCATGCACTGACATTATCAAGATGACTTAGGAAATCTGAAATCAGCCTTTTTAGTTTACAAGATTTAGGAGCTGCCAGGGGGATCCTGTTACACTTTAGCCTTGAAACTTGGAGAGAGCACAAAGCCCACTGCACAGGGGTAGGAATTAATAATTAAGGTTCCTTGTTAGACTCTAGTAAGAGACATCGGTATGATATTAAGGATGAACACCCAGCAAGTTTTGCTGAGACACAAAAAGGACAATAAGTTGTGAGTAAGGTTTCAGACACTTGCACAGCTCTGCGTCTGATTCTTGTGCAGAATGCAGAGAAGGTGAGTTCCCAGTTAAGGGAGGGATGGAAGGTGTTGGGAATGTGTTATAAAAAACACAATGATGGGCTCCTGGGTGAATCACTATGTGTACCAAGTTAAGAATAACTGCTACTGCTACTTATTAAATGTTTATGACTCTGTGTTTGCTGAGCATGCACTATCTTATTAAATAGTCAATAAACACTCTAAGGAATGAACTATTGTCAAAGAACCAAGTTTCTATCATGTTTGAATTTCAATCCATTGGAAATACTTTTTTATATTGTTTTTGTTGTTATTGTTGATACTGTTTATTTGAAAGCCCTCAGGGAAACCCAGGCTGGAGCCCATCCTACTTACACAGGAAAACACAGCGCTGGTGAGTTCATTTACAGTTCATAAGAAGAAATGTTACTTCTTACACAAAATCTATTTGATAATTTAATGACAATATAAGAATTCCCAGTACTTACTGTTGAAAGTTTAGTTCCACAAAAATTAAACAGAAATTTTAAATGTCTTCAGAATAACTTGTCTTCCTAAGATGGAAGCTTCTGCATTCTTTCTCAAAGTTTTATCAATAGACAGTGTCTCCTAGAATTAATAAATAAATTCAACAAAATGTCAGGTTGCAAAACTAATGTACACAAATCATTAGTATTTCCATATATCAGTAACTGTCAAGGTAAGAGTCAAAACAAAGACGCAATACCATTCACAACAGCTACAAAGAAAATAAAATTCCTACAAATATACTTAACCAAAAGGTGAAAGATCTCTACAAGTAGAACTACAAAACATTGATGAAAGAAATCATAGATGACACAAATACATGGAAAAATATCCCATCCTCATGGATTAGAAAAGTCAACATTGTTAAAATGTCCATATCACCAAGTGATTTACAGATTCAACACACTTCCCACAAATATGCCAATGTAATTTTTCACAGATCTAGAAAAAATAATCCTAAACTTCATATGAAACCAAAAGAGAGCCTCAAGAGCCCAAGAAATCTTAAGCAAAAACAAAAAACAAATCTGGAGCCATCACATAACCTGATTTCAAATTACACAACAAGGATACAGTAACAAAAATGGCAGGATACTGGTATAAAGGTAGAGATATAAACACCAATGGAACAGAATAGAGAATCCAGAAATAAAACCATAGAGCTATGATCAATTGATCTTTAATAAAGCAATCAAAACATATACTGGGGAAACAATGGCTATTCAATAAATGGTACTGGGAAAATTGGATAGCCACATGCAGAAGAATGACATGGGACTCCTATCTCTCACCATATATAAAAATTATCTCAAGGTGGATTAAAGACCTGAATGTAAGATCTAAAACCATAAAAATTCTGTAAGAAACTATAGGAAAAACTCTTCTAGACATCAACCTAGGCAAAGAATTTATGACTAAGACCTCAAAGGCAAATTCAGAAACATCAAAATAAATAAATGGGGCTTAATTAAATTGAAAATTTTCTTCACAGCAAGGGAAATAATCAACAAAGTAAATAGACAACCTTCAGAATCAGAGAAAATATTTATAAACTATATATCTGGCAAAGGGCTAATATCCAGAATCTACAAAGAATTCAAATAAATCAGCAAGAAAAAAAAAAATAAATGACTCCATTAAAAAGTGAACAAGAGACATGAATAGAATTTTTTCAAAAGAATATATACAAATGACCAACAGGTATGTGAAAAAATGTTCAACATCACTAATCATCAATCATCAGGGAAATCCAAATTAAAACCACAATGAGATACTACCTCACCCTTATAACAAAAGCTGTCATAAACAAAACATCATGATACTAGCATAAAAACAGAAACATAGACTAATGGAACAGAATAGAGGGCCCCAAAATAAATTCACACACCTACAGCCAACTAATTTTCAGCAACATGCCAATAACAAATATTGGGGGAAAGTAAATCTCTTCATTAAAGGGTGCTTGGAAAATTGGATATCCATATACAAAAGAATGAAGCTAGACGTCTCTCTCTCACCATAAATACAAATGAACAAATCAGGCTTAAATGTAAAGCTTGAAACTATGACATTACTATTAAAAGAAGAAAACATGGGGAGAAATATTTCACCAACCTTGGGCTGGGCAAGGATTTTTTTAAATAAGATCCCACAAGCACAAGAAACAAAAGCAAAACTAAACAAATAAAATTACATCAAACTAAAAATCCTTTTGCACAGCAAAGTGAAGAATTAACAAAGGGGAGAGATAACCTACAGAATGGGAGAAAATTTTGCAAACTACACATCTGACAGGGAGTTAATTGCTAGAAAATATAAGAAACTTAAATAGCTCAACAGAAAAAAAATTACAGATAACTTGATTTTAAAATGGGCAAAAGATTTTAATGGATATTTCTCAAAAAAAGACATTTACAAATGGCCAAGAGGTATATGAAAAAATGTTCAATATCACTAATCATAAATAAAATGCAAATGAATCAAAACAACAATGAGATATAAACTCACTCCAGTTAGAATGGCTATTACCAAAAATACAAAAGAAGATAGGTGTTGCATAGATCAATGGAACAGAATAGAGAGTCCAGAAATAAAACTATATACCTACAATTAACTGGTCTTTGAGAAAGTAGACAAAAACATATACCAGGGAAAGGACACATTATTCAATAAATAGTGCTGGGAAAATTGAATAGCCACATGCAGAAGAATGAAACTGGATCCATATCTCTCACCATATATAAAAATTAACTCGAGATTGATTAAAGCCTTAAATGTAAGATTTGAAACCATAAAAATTCTAAAAGAAAACCTAGGAAAAACTCTTCTGGACATTGGCCTGAGGAAAGAATTTATGACTAAGACCCCAAAAAACAAATGCAACAAAAACAAAAATACACAAATGGGACTTGATTAAATTAAAAATCTTCTAATCTTCTACACAGCAAAAGAAATAATCAACAGAGTAAACAGAAACTCTACAGAATGCAAGAATACATTTGCAAACTATGTATTCAGCAAAAGACTAATATCTAGAATATACAAGGAACTCAAACAAATCAGCAAGGAAAAAACAAACCCCATTAGAAAGTGGGCAAAAGACACAAGCAAGCATTTTTCAAAAGAAGATATACAAATGGCCAAGAAACATATGAAAAAATGGTGAACATCACTACTCATCAGAGATATGTGAATTAAAATCAAAATGATATACCATCTTACTCCAATCAGAATGGGCACTATTAAAAAGTCAAAATACAATAGGTGTTGACATGAATGAGGTGAAAAGAAAATGCTTATACACTGTTGGTGAGAATGCAAATTAGTACAACTTCTGTGGAAAACAATATGGACATTTCTCAAAGAACTAAACCAATCCTGCAATCCCATGATTGGAGGTTTACTAAAAGAAAAATAAATCATTATATCAAAAAGATACCTGTACCCATATGTTTATCACAGCACAGTTCACAATCACAAAGATACAGACTCAACCTAAGTGCCCATCAACCAATGAGTGGATAAACAAAATGTGAAATATATATATATGCACACACACGCACACACACACACACACACATCCATGGAATACTATTCAGCTGTTAAAGAATGAAATAATGTTTTTTGGAGCAACTTGGATGAAACTGGAGACCACTATCCTAAGAGAAGTAACTCAGGAACAGGAAAATAAATGCCACATGTTCTCACTTAAAAGTGGTAACTAAACCATGGCTATGCAAGCACACACAGAGTGGTATAATGGGCATTGGAGACTCAAAAATGGTAGGGAAAAGGATGAAAAATTTACCTATTGGGCACAATGTAGATTATTCAGTGATGGGTACACTAAAAGCCCAGACTTCATCGTTGTACAATATATACATGTAACAAAACTCAACTTGTACCCATAAATCTATTGAAATTTTAAACAAAGGAAGTATTGACAAGGATGTGGAGCAAAGGGAACACTTACAAACTGTTGGTGGTATTATAATTTAGTACAGCCATTATGGAAAACAATACGGAGGCTTCTCAAAAAATTAAAAATAGAACTGCTCTATTATCCAGCAATCATACTACTAGATATATATCCAAAGGAAATGAATTCAGTATGTTCATGAAACATCTGCACTCCCATGTTTATTGCATCACTATTTACAATACATGAGATATGGAATCAACCTGTGTTCAACAAAGGATGAATGGATAAAGAAAATATGGTCTATATGCACAATGGAATACTATTCAGCCATAAAAAGAATGTAATCCTATCATTTGAAAAAGCATAGATGAACTTGGAGTACATCACATTAAGTGAAATAAGCCAGACCCAGGAAGGAAGGAAGGAAGGAAGGAAGGAAGGAAGGAAGGAAGGAAGGAAGGGAGGGAGGGAGGGAGGGAGGGAGGGAGGGAGGGAGGGAGGGAGGGAGGGAGGGAGGGAGGGAGGGAGGGAGGGAGGGAGGGAGGAAGAAAATTGATATCATGGAAGTAGAGAGTAGAACAACAATGGTTACTAGAGACTAGGGAAGGGAGAAAGGAGGAGAGGTTGGGAGAGGTCAATTAATGGATACAAAGTTATGTTTATATAGGAAGAATAATTTCTGGTGTTCCTTTTTTTTTCTTTTCCTTTTTTTCATATCCTGTCATCCATTAGTAAGTTCTGATGTTCTATTGCATAGTAGGGTGACTCTGCTTAGCAATGAAGTGTTATATATTACAAAATAGGTAGAAGAGAGGTTTTTGTATGTTCTTACCACAAAATAATGATAAATGCATGAGGTGATGGATACAAACTACCCTGATTTTGTCACTATGCAATATATACATATATCAAAATGTCAAACTTGCCCCTTAAATATGTACCATTACAATATGTCAATTAAAACATTTTAACAACTGTAATAGTCAAATCTGATGCATAGCATGCTCAGTAGCACTCTTCAGTGTCTTTGATTGGATTTTTTTAAATATTCTCATTCACTCATGTTCAATATTAGCCCACATCTAATTTTGAGTCTCTTTATCTAGTACCCATTCCTAATATCCCACAATAATCTTTCCAAATAGGGGTAATAAAAATATCTTCAGTTTTACACTAATGGATCCCATATGCCCTTTTACTTCTAAGTAATGTCTGCAAGGCTCACAGCTCAAAACTGTAATTATATGACAAGCCTTAACCAAGAATAAAAATTTTTTAAATGTATCTAATCTGGGCTACTAATATGGTAAAAATAAACATAAAATTTGGTGCTAATAAAAGAAATTATAACTTCCTTGGGTTCCAATATATTTTGCTATTCAAACTAATGTACATGTCCAATGTTAAATATTTCACTTATGCTAACTAACCTGCAGAAAACATTCTACAGCATGGATACTGTAGCAGTCTGAATCTAATCAGAAGACAGAAATCACACAGTAAGTTACATGAGGGAAAGTTAATCTAAAGAATTATTAACTATGATAAAAAACTATAAAATATAAGGAAACTATACACAGCACCCAGGGCTAATGGAGAGTACACAAGGAGGAATAAACTTGGAAGGCATTCAGATCTTGCTGGAGAAGGTATGGTTTGCTCACTGGATATCAGGGAATTTCATTGGTTTGATCAGGCCAGAACTGGTCTCTATTTGCTGGGCAAGAAATAGGCACCCGCCAGAGTGCAGGTGGGGAAGCAAACGGTCAGTAATTGGTGGCATGAGTACGCAATGGAAGTCTGGGTGCTGATTGGAGCAGAAGGCCTTCAGATCATGCAGGGTGTGTGGCAGCTCTGGTTTCTGTGCCAAGAGGGATATGGAAGGGTTATAGCCAGGATAAGGCTGCAAAGTCATGGAAGAACCCTGTTTGGAGTCCACGGCTACAAAAGAAGCCACCAGACATCCTCATATTCGTACCACCAAACCATGGTCTGCACAAGAACCTGCAAAAGAGCCTCTTCCTCCTGCCAGATCTCCCCAGTATCCTCTACTGAGACAGCTTGGCATGGTACTCACTTTAAAGAAGAAATACTTGAAGGAATTTGTTTATCCCTGAGAATATATCAAAGGGTTCATATAGAGCTGAGAGGCAATAAATTAAGAACAGTCAAAGGCTCTTTTGTACTTGTGAATCCTTTCTCTATTTTTCTTGCTTTGTCTCTATTTTTACCGTCTCTCTAAAAAATATTTTTTTAAAAAATTAAGTACCTACTACTCACTAAGAGAAGATGAAAAAACATAGTTCATGTCCCTAAGGAGTAGAGGGCATGGAAACAAGAAAAAAAAACAATTGAAATGCAATGTGGTAAGTACCATAATAAAGATGTGTACACAAGATTCAGGCTCTGACTGCTCATTTCTGCCTGTGGATCTCAAGAAAGGATTCAGTCAGAGAGGTTAACTTCACTATTTTGTAGCACAGCAGTGTTATGAAGCTTAGAGCAAGTAAATCACTAAAAATAGTCAAGGTATTGAGGTTTTCATGACCTGTTTTTTTAAATATAAACTTGTGTGGAATCAAGGCATTCCCTATAAAGGCATCATTTTTACTTTCTTGAACATTGACAGGTTTCTTGAGATGGTAAAAACTTTTTAAAGTTAAGGCTACCATGGCAGGAATGACAGACAATCCAAGTCTGTCATTTATGCTGCTGTCCACAATCTCGATGTCCCCATAGGAACATGTTATATTCACAAGACTACTGCATTTGATAATTAATAAAGGGCATATGAAGCTTTTGGCTGGTCTCAGACTTTAAGGATCCTGAAATTTCAAATTAATGCAATTAAAAAGAATCAAAATACAGACTTGTCCAGAGATATGAGGCAGTTCCAAATGTGGCAAAACCTAAAAAAAGTAGGTAGTTATATTTCTCAGTCTGGAAATTAGATAAGAGATATAATCTTTCAGAAGCCTCCATATTGTTTTCCACAGGGATTGTACTAATTCTCAGTCTCACCAACAGTGTGTAAGCATTCCTTTCTCTCTGTATCCACACCAGCATCTATTGTTTTTGGACTTTTTAGTGAATGCTATTGTAACAGGAGTAAGGTGATATCTCATTTTGGTTTTAATTTGCATTTCCCTGATGATTAGGAATGTTGAGTATTTTTTCATAATATAGTATATGTGTACCATGGAGAACTACTTGGCCATAAAAAAAGAATGAATTAATGCTTTTTGCAGCAATTTAGAAGGAACTAGAGATCATTATCCTAAGTGAAGTATCTTAAGAATGGAGAAATAAATACCACACGTACTCTCTAATAAATTGGAACTCACCGATGGCCACACAAGTACACAGAAGAAAGTAAAAGTCATTGGAAATCAAGCAGGGAGGAGGGGGAGGAGAGGAAGGGCAAAACCCCACCTATTGGGTACAATGAACACTATTCAGGTGATGGGCCCATTTATAGCTCTTACTCAAGCCATGTATCAAAAGCATCTGTATCCCCTTAATATTTTGAAATTTAAAAAATGACATAGGATCTGCGGGGTTTGAAAGTCAACATATTAGTTTTTGTTGAAGCCACATGATCATCACCTAGAGAGGAGCCATAAGGAGAGAACAAAATGACTATCTTAAATTGGGGTTCTGCAGAAATAAAGTGTGAGATGGAAATTTTTATTCAAGTTATTTACTGAAGGAGTGCTCTCAGGAGAAGGGGAGTGAAGGAAGCACAGCAGGGAAGGGAAAAATCTAAGCAAGGATGTGGTCTCAGATGAAGTTTAGCCTCAACTTAAGCCCATGGGGATCTTTGAATCAGCAACACACCGCAGAGCTGGCCCCACCTTGGGGCAAGGAGGCCAGCCTTCTAGAGCCCTCTCCCATCAGAGAATTGTTAGCTGCAGGCTGCACTGGGAAAAGAGCAGGGCCTGGCTCATTTTTCAGGAAAGTGTTTGGAGAAGAGGTCAGTTGTGAAGCATTATCAGCAAACACCAAGGACAGCTGTTAAATTGGGAGCACTGGCAGGTAAGGAGGATCTGGATGGGGCACCAACTATGTCCACCACAAAAATCAATGAATAAACTTTGGGGAATCCACATGGGGGAAGAAAACACATGAGGGACACTGCGAAATCTAAGAAGGCAGGCAATAATTAAAGAGAATTGTATTAGTAGCAGCCATAATAGGCTTGTCTGAGCATCACAACAGAAACTGTATGACTGAAAATAGAGCAGAGTGAAATAGTTACAAACAGCTCTCTGTAGTCAACTCATTGTAATATCTCTACACTAAATAGAATTCAGAAGCTCCCTTTATCCACAGGACATATGTTTCAAGACCTCCAGTGGATGCCTGAAATCATGGATTCTACCAAACTCTATACTATGTTTTTTCTTAAACATACCAATGATAAAGTTTAATTTATAAATTAGGCACAGTAAGAAATTAACAATAAAAAAAATAGAACAATTAAGTGCTATAAGGGTTATTGAACCCAAACACTGCAATACTGAGAGAGTCAATCTGATAACCAAGAAGTCTACTAAATGTCTAACGGGAGGGTAGTGTATATAGCCTGCATAAGCTGGACGAAAGAATGATTCACATCCTGAGAGGATGGAGCAGGACAACACAAGATTTCATCACACTACTCAAAATGGCACACATTTTAAAACTTATGAATTGCTTATTTCTAGAATTTTTTATTTAATATTTTCAGATCATGGTTGACTGTGGGTAACTGAAACTGGGGAAGCAAATTTGTGTATGGGGGGACTACTGTACTTTTTTAAAGATTATACATAGTGTAATCTTTTGTTGTCTAAAATAATTGGTATAAAATAAAGCAAAAACAAAGTCTACACCAGGCAAAAGTGTAGTCACTACCATCTTAGCCTTGTAAGATGTCAGTCTGAAAGAGCATGGCCTAATAATTAGGCAGCCCACCTGGAATTTGCAAATCACCTGGAAGGGACTTCACAGAGGCTTCTAGGTCTACTGGCTTCCCTGAATGCTGTCACTGCAAGGCTTTGGGGAAATAAAAAATTCTCCTTACAAGTATCTCAAACAAGATGCTAAACTACACTATAATAAAATTAAGGGGAAATTTGATTATGCATAATTAAACAAGAATGTACTATGGGACAATATCCTAGTGGTATGCAATTAATCTCATCTTGGAAAAAGAGTCACACCATTAAGTATTTTTACTTACAATGTATTGCTTTATTACATGAAATAAATAAAAAATGTTGTAATGATTGAAAAATTAAAACATTTGATTTCCAGTTTTACTAAACACTGTTTTCTTTATTAAGCTTAAACCAATTAAGCCAATAATAATTAACCTCTGATTATTTAAGCAGGTCTTAGGAATTGTGCATATTGTATTAATATCTAACCAAGTTGGACTCATGGGATATAATCAGAACATACCATTATACTTTTAGCTCTAATGCCCTTAAACATATTCTGTGAGGGTAGTTTATCCTCCATCTTTGCCAAAAACTGGGTCAGGCCTCACAGTTTCATCAGCACTTGTTGAGTGCACAGCCCTAAACTGACTTCACACACTCTGCATCCAGCAGATATTTACCACCGACTTTCTCTGATGGGGTGAATTTCAGGTTCTTTAGAGATGCCCAGCATTAGAGTGGACTCTAACATTCAGTTCCTTGACCCAGGCAAATTCACTCCAGTTCTTACTCTTTACTCAGCCTCTATTAATTTGGCAGTCACTTCCAGCTTATCTTCAGTGCCCTCCAGATCACCCTACTGGGTAGCTTTAGGAAGACCCTGATTCAAGCTCCCTTGAACCTGTGACCCACTCCAGTCTGGGATAACATTTCCTTAGCCTTTGGCTTCACAACCCATAGGAGTGTAGTCTGAGCCCAGTGTCCCCCTCAGCTCATTTGCCAAAAGATATACAAATCACGATTTCTGAATCCCCCCTCTTTTGGCTTAAAATGAAAGAGAACATGCCCCACAGGAATAGAAATAGTCAGCATTTTTTTTAAATCCACTTTAAACTTTGTACAGCGTCTCTTTCATGACTAACAATGCTATCTGATATATTGGTGTCTCAGTTACAACCTCAAATTTAACATCTACTTATATCTAAAAACTAGTGAAAAATAAGTACTACATCTTAGTAAAAGCTTTGGAGAGTTGCATTAGTGATAACAACCCAATTTTAATCAACTAAAGCAGAGAGGAGAGAATGTCAGAAGTATAGGGATAAACTCTGGTTATAGGGAACAGTCATGCGTGGTTCTCAGGAGATCTGTGAAGTCCTATCAACTCCATCCCATCTGTGCAGGACTCTTGGACTGTGTAAGTGACCTGCCTCAGAGCCTTTAATGGGGAATTAGGGAGCACAGGTAGCTGACCCCCTAAGTAGAAATTCATTTTACTTCTAATTCTTTGTCCACTATTTCCTATAAAGAAGTCTCCTTTTTTTAGAAAAAATTATTTGTATAATTACTAAATTTGATTGGCCATTGTGGGTGGGTTAGGGAAGACTGGCTCAGAGGTCACTTAAAACAACTTTTAGCCTCATTAAACTTAATATTTAAGGAGAATCACTTTCTCACTTGAAGTATTCAGGTAATTTGAATTCTCTGTTTCCCTCTACTAGTATGAAACTATCTTGAGCCAACTAGCAAGAAAGAAATCTGTAATGGAAATACATCCAATCTTAATAAGATATGGATAATTAGCTTACAGGATTGAGCCAATATACTTCCCCCAAACTAATTTTTGCATTCAACCACAACTCATAAGATTTTCTTGTGATCACATTTCCTTGTTTTTAAAAGTCTAACAATATTCTCCAAGCTGCACAGTTTATAAATCAAGAGGCTCAGCTAATGTTTTATCTTGTTTCTTTGGTGGAAAAGACTATCATGGGGACACATAAGGGTATAAAATTTTTCTTCCAAAGTAAAAGTCGTATAATATTGTACTAGAAAGCTAAAATGCCACATGCATACATGTCATATTACACCAAACTCCAAATGTGCTTAAAAAGTTTTTCACTTTCATCTAGAATGGCTAAGAAAACAAACAGAATCGTTTTGTACAAAAATAATT
Source organism: Microcebus murinus (assembly GCF_040939455.1). Classification (NCBI taxonomy): domain Eukaryota; kingdom Metazoa; phylum Chordata; class Mammalia; order Primates; family Cheirogaleidae; genus Microcebus; species Microcebus murinus. Next base: position 52,098,901 of record NC_134109.1, on the reverse strand, counting down.
CAGTCCCCAATAATTTTTCTTTCTTCTTGTCACTTTAAAGGAATTAAAGAAAGGAAAAATCTAATCATATAATCTAATGCAAAAGATTATAGGACTTATCAAAAATGCCCTTTTCATTTATTAGCAGACTTACAGAGAAAATGATTGGCCATTTCTTTATCACCTAGCCAGACCCTGAACTTTTAAAATGTGGTTAATTCCAGTCATCTTAAAGGTTCAAATTAAAAAACAACAACTACAACAACCTGTTTTCAGGCAAATTTAAACATCCACCCCTCCAAAAGAAATTAATGTTCTATTATACTCAGAAATCAATAAGCAATCCAAACTTGCCCTAGTGTGAATCACATACAAATTACCTTTGAAGTATTTATAAAACAATAATTTCATTGAGGTCGCAGTACCCAACTCCACTTTTCTTCACTATTGTCAAAACTGTATCATAAATGTATTAAAACTTTTGTAGTAGTTTTTTTTAATCACCCTCTGCATAATGGAAAAAGTAATGAGAGCGAGCTCAAGTTTCAAAAGAAAAATCTTGTAGAGAAAGGATTAGGAAGGAGGATGAGAGACACCCATGCAAGCTAGAAAAATCAAAGGACAGGAAAAGAATTTTTAAATTTTTATTAATGTTCTTACAAAGCTTACAGCTGAATGAAGTTAAGCATTCAGCATTTCAATTGCTTCTTTTTTAGCAGTAAGAAGAATGTAGAAAACAGTTGCACATTTACCTTAACCTGCTGTCAGCCTACTGAGAGCAGTCCTCAGAAGTCCTCCTCAAATATCATCCAGCTTCATTTCTCTGACCCCAACACTCACATCAATATTCCAAAAAGGCTGTAAATCTAAACTTTTAAACTCTTACCACTTTTAAGTTTCATAGTAATCTTTCTCAAATGTTAAAGCGCTTAAAACTCATCATGCAAAATTTTTAAAATCACAGAGTCTAGCATAGGGATCATCACCACAACCATCACCAAAGATTCTTAATCAATACATGTACATTTTAAGAAATGTGTAACTTGTTCAAAGTTTGAACTACACTAGAGAAACACTGATCTAATTTGAGGATTCATATTCAAATCATTGCGAAGCTGTTATAGCAATTATAATCAACTTTAACCTGTGAAACCTTGAAGGATTTGATACAACAATCAAAATAAATGCCCAAATAGGTAGCTAGATGATGGCTAGATGGAGGGGGGGAGGGAGGGAGGGAGGGAGGGAGGGAGGGAGGGAGGGAGGGAGGAAGGAAGGAAGGAAGGAAGGAAGGAAGGAAGGAAGGAAGGAAGGAAGGAAGGAAGGAAGGAAGGAAGGAAGGAAGGAAGATAAATAGGTACATCCAGTAGGAAGTGGGAAAAGGAAACGAGGAAGGAAGTAGAGGAGATGAAATTGAGTTTCTTTTTTTAACATAAAGTAGCTAAGATTAAGTCTGCATAATGCAAACAACAATTTTAATTAATTTTTACATGAAATTCATTGGTTGTTTAGTAATATGTAGACTCTGCCTTTGACTACTTTGGAACCAGGACATAGTACTTTGGGTTCTATCTCCTTTTTATTCTCCCTCCATCTTTATTTTTTTCACCCATAACCAGATTACCTCTCTCTGCTCAGCCTTCTTCTTATATGGTTTCTTTCACTCTTTTATCCTTTCATCTTGGTCACATTATAAATTTACTATTTTCTTATCTCTTGTTCCTATGTCCCCCATTAGTATAGGTAGTTTCCTCTATGGTGTGACTAAAAGTACCTCTGCCAGGATCATGTCTTCCCTACTCCTTCTGACCCACCCCTGAAATTTTAGAGTTCCTATCTTTAAGGTTGAGAGTGATTTTTAGTCACTAATTTCTATTTTGAAATCTATATACTTCTGGAAGGAATATATACCTCTGAAAGATCAAGTCACAATTAGCTGGAGATCCTTTTTCCCTGACAGGCAGGAATGAGTAGGCTTGAATGCTTTGGGCTTCTGAGAGACATAGAGTAAATGTATCTTGACTTACTTTAAAATACAGAGACAGCTTACAATATGTACACAATATACATTAAGCAATTGATTTTTCTGTCTTCACTTAATTATTTGAGACATAATTTTGATTGCAAGCAACCACAAATTCTAACATGAAAGCATTTTCTTACACTCATAGACTAAGACAAATTAAAGAAATAAACTGAAAAGATTAGCAATACCTCCTTCAATTTCCTCCCCACTTTCATATTTTACAACAATAATTAAGAAATATCTCAAAACTACAGTCTTTATATTTTTTATACACAGACACATACACACACACACACACTCAGGCTAGGAATACTACAAGTCACATATCCCTATATCTCCACCTCTTTTCTTGTCTAAAAATGTTCCACAACCTGCCTTGATAGCCCAATCTAGAATTATTACCTTAGGCAATGATTACTGTTGGGAAATCCTTCCAAACAATTCCAAATTTTTCTCATATTATAGTTCAATTTTTTTCTTTTAATTTTGTCCATTGTGAAGACGAATAGCTAATCATGATCCTTTAGCACTTTTCCATACTTTGTACTTGAAGACAGAGGTTATTCTTGTGTTTGTTTACCCTTTTATAATGTATACAATCCTTCAGCACAGGTCCTACTAAGGATTTTTATTGCTTCTCCTTCCTCAAACCACACACAACTAGAATCATTATGAAAGCTCATTTTCATATGCTGCTTTTATTTTCAAGATACTTCTTCACCATTTTAAAAATATTTTTAATACTCAGCACTTAATGAACAGCATCCTTTAATATAACTAGAAACAGAAAATGATTAAAGTTTAAATTCATTAGGCACTCAGTAAATGTTTATTGAATTTAGCTGAAATGTCATGAATTTTTCTATTTTTAATCTTCATTGTGATTTATTTTCTATTTTCAATTACATGAGAAATCATTTCCATATTTTAATAGATTTGTTATATTTAAATTTTTCTCCCTTGAATAATTCTTTATTCCATTACTATGTATAATATTTCAAACAAAGGTGTTCTTACTGCAAGTCTCTTGTTTTCATGTGTCTTTTTCTTGCCACAAATAAACATTATTAAATAAATTTTCTCTCCTCTTAATAGTAATTCTTACCACCTACCTGTCTTACAGCAACATCGTGAGGATTGACAGAGCCATCGAAAAAACACTTGAAATTCCTTAGTGTTGTTAGATAAAGGACTGTATAAGGAAAGACAGTAATGTTGTATTTTTGTTTTGTTTTGTTTTTCTAGATATCCTACAACAATTCCTTAAAGACCCTTTCTCCCTTTTGTCCTTGTACTAATATAAGAGTAAACATGAACCCAATAGAATATAGATCCCTTTTAATAAGAGCTCATTCATTTCTATTAGTTACAGAAGATAGGTTCACCACTGTCCATTCAAACAACAACTAAATGGGGCATGACCAGACCAACTGATTTCAAATTAAGATATAGCAGATTAACAATATATCTCAGCAGTTGGCTTTTTCATAGCTAGCCCTTTAACTAATGGAAGGAATGCTGTCTCTTTAAAATCAAGAACTATAAAGTTCTTTTCCTAGGAAATCAGAGATTTTCAGGTAAATTCTTCACTCCTCTCTTTGTTGATTCTCCTCTCATAGTATTAATCAATAGGTTCCAATGGTTATTTCTCTGTCATTTCGTATGTGTGGTATGATAAGACTAAACCTAAAATTAGGAAACCTAGGTCCAAATTTCTTTCCACCACTTATGAATTATGTAACCTTAAGCAAGTGTTTCTAAATCTAAATTGCCATACAGGGATAGGAGAATATTTTCTCTCGCTAACTCATAAAGATTTTAAGGATGGAATTAGAAAAAATATATGTGGAGGCACTGCATACATTTTCTATTGCTTATATGTATAAGACATTGAGATGCCAGCCTACCTAGCTTTATTAACACTTTAGCCCACAATTCTATCAATTGTTAATAGAATTGTGATTCTATCTAATCAAATCATAATTCTCATGTAAGAAACAAGTGGGAAAAAAAATCATTGGCACATTGAATTAGGTCATCCCATTTACCCATCCCTGATTTTACATGTAGATTTAAAGACACTGAGACTTTACAAAGGCTTAAAACACCTCTGACTATTTTGCATATTCCTTCCAACTCATTGACCAACAGTCCTGTCTCTGCTAACCCTTCCCCTTTGGCCAGCCCTGGTCCTTCCACCTGAATATCTTTCGTTTATCCATGCCTTTTAGAACGCTACTAATTCTTAAAAGTCTAGCTTAAAAGTTACTTTTTCCATTAAATATTCCTCAGTTCCCCAATTAAAATTAATCTTTTAAATTTATTTTTGTTCTTGTACCACCTGTCTTTGTTGTAAACGTACTCCAGACTTCTCCCTAAGGCGATGACTAAGCTGAATCATAGGAAGGAATAGAATTCTGTTATTCATCATTATATCTTAGTGCTAAATAGAGACGTTTAAACATGAAATTTACTAAACAAATCTCTACTACCTTTATTCATCTGTCTCACATAAAATTACAGAATTAGTCTTTCATTAGTTTTCACCACATCTGGTACACAAAAAAATTGTAAGGATATAATTTTACACCACCTATGAATCTAATTTGAATGCATCAGTCCTAAGTTTAAGCTTTTACATTTTCATCCGTTGACTCCCTCTTTCTTAACTCCTTATACATGACTTACCCTGGTGTTTCTCCTTCTTAGCACCCTAGAGGATGTTTTAAATTTCCATATCTATTTTCTCATATCTTTTACATCTTGTGGAATATTCTTTTTTATCAATCATTTCAAGATCTACCATGAAAGTTAGCCTTCCAAGAGGCCTCACCTGATTAACCTTTCCATATAGTCCTTTTATAAACCCTAAGATCTCACACACCAGGACCGTATTTTTAGAAATGAGGGAGACTGTATGACTTTGTACTAGAACTGCATTAGGATATACGGCCTAAAAGCATAACTGCTTTAAGGCAATTTATCAGTACCCTTCAAGGTTTGTTTCTTTAGCATAAAACTAAAAATGGCAAAAAGTAATTTTTGAACAGTATATATACCATTTTTTATCCTTACATTTTTGTGTGCATGAATAGTATTTCTTGAGAGCAGAGCGTTTTGCACTGTGCTAAGGCTTACACTATCAAGACAAAATATACAAGCAATTCCTGCTTCTTTATCATAATATCTTTCTGGAAATTATTTTGTGAACTAGACTGCAATAAAAGGAATCAAAATTGCTCATTGAAAGACTACCACACCAGTAACGAACCATGACAAAGAACCCGGCATCAAATAAGTGATAGATATGACTCACAGTACTTTAAAACACAGTAAGAAGTTTAAGGTTCTGTAACAATTCAAAAAACAACTGTAATGTTAGCAATAAAATATAATTCATGTTCTAAAAAATTATCATCAGTGTTAGCAAAGGCATCACCTGTGGGGGTGGCGCCCTACAAGGGCGGGCCGCCGCGCATGCGCCCCAAGATCACGCAGGAGGCCGTCCCCTCGCGCACGTCGGCGGCCCCCACAGGCCCACTTAGGCGCTGCACGCCCTCTCAGCAATGGTCACCGGCCCACTGCACACGACTTCCCCCTGGGGCTGCAGCTCCCCAGCAGGACTACCCCGACCCTGGGTCCCGAGGAACTGCTGAGCAGCGAGGACTGTCACCCTGCCCTGCCCTGCCGCTTCCCTCCGGGCTTCCATGGGCACCCGGGCCCAACTACCCACCCTTCCTGCCCGACCAGATGCAGCCGCAGGCCCCGCCGCTCTCTCACCAAGAGCTCCTGCCACTGGTCCCTGAGGGCTGGAGGAGCCAACGAGGGGAAGAAGATCGTGGCCCGGAAAAGAACCACCACCCACACCTGTGATTACCCGGGCTGCAGCAAAACCTACACACAGAGGCCTCCTCTTAAGGCACACCTGAGAACCCACACAGGTGTGAAACCCTACCACTGTGACTGGGACGGCTGTGGGTGGGAATTTGCCCGCTCGGATGGACTGACCAGGCGCTACTGCAAACACGCGGGGCACCCACAGACCCTCCAGTGCCAGAAGTGCGACCGAGCATTTTCTAGGTCCAGACCACCTGGCCTTACCCATGCAGAGGCACTTATAAGTTTCAAACAGTGAGTATGACCCACACTGCCAGAAGAGAATGCAGTATTTTTTTTTTTACCTTTCACACTGTCTTCCTGATGAGGGGAAGAGCCCAGCTGGAAGCACTACAATCATGGTCAAGTTCCCAATTGAGTCCACTTGTGAATGAATAATCAGGAACAATGATTAATCCAAAAGTCAAAAATCAAAGAACAGATGGGGTATGTGACTGGATCTTCTATCATTCCAATTCTAAATCCAACTTGAATATTCCTAGACTTACAAAACGCCGAGGGGGTGACTGGAAGTTATCGATATCAGGATATAAATTAGATACCTGAGTTGGGGGAGGGAAGACCAGAATTCCCTTGAATTGTGTTTTGATGAAATATAAGCATAAAGATCACCTTGCATTCTCTTTGCCTTCTAAAAGTCATTATTATGATGTTAGAAGAAATTCAGGTACTGAAAATGTGTTTTAATAGCCTAAATGATGGTGCTTGGTGAGTCTTGGTTCTAAAAGTACCAAACGAGGAAGCCAAAGTTCTCAAACTGCTGCATACTTTGACAAGGAAAATCTATTTCTGTCTTTCGATCTACATTTATGACCTAAGTCAGGTAAATACGCCTGGTTTAACATTTTTATGCAGTCTGTTATGCACTGTGGTTTCAGATGTGCAATAATTTGCACAATGGTTTATTCCCAAGTATGCCTTTAGCAGAACAAATGTTTTTTCTATATACTTCCTTGCCTAAATATGTAATATAAATTTAAGCAAATTTCTATTTTGTATATTTGTAAACTACAAAGTAAAATGAGCATTTTGTGGAGTTTGTATTTTGCATACTCACGGTGAGAATTAAATAATAACTTATATTTTATCTTATATATAAATATATAAAATATAAATAACATATTTTATCTGAAAAAATAATAAAATAAAATATCTAAGTCTTATGCTAATCATCAAGGATTCTGAGTGAACATGGAAAATGTTTTTGAAAAAATTGAATCTAGTATGCTGGATATACTAACATTTAATAATTATCTTTCCAAAAATTGGGGGGTAGCCCCCATCCTAGAATGATGGCTAAGCCTCAGTGCTGGCAACACACCTCCCCCTGCCACAATGCATAAAGAGGCACCTAGACTCTGTTCTGAGACCCACAGTCTGTAGATGCTGAAGCTGAAAAGCAAAAAATGCAAAGCCAAATATTAATCTTTCCAAATAGGAAAGAACATAGACTTTGGAATAATTCTACCTGGGTGCACATTCTACCTTGTTAGCTACCTTGTAGCTGTGCAAATATAAGTAAGCCATTTAAACTCTAAACTTCTGTTTCCACAGCCATAAACTGGGACAATTATATGTAATAACAACTAAATGGTTTTTGAAAATCAAATAATATAATGTGCTTAGCAGGTATCAAATATATAGTAAATATTCAATAAAGTCACCATTATTATATATTTTTGTCATCACAGAGGGTACACTCACCCATTTAAACATTGCAGATTACCTAATATATGCATCCCATCCCTACACACCTAGGAGAAAATTAAGTGTTCTCCTCAATGCTAGGTATATATGATATGATAGACCTAGACCTCAACAGACAAAGGGCCTTCTGAGATAACTAATAGCAGAAGGAATGCTGACTCTCATAAATTTTGACAGACATCTGTCATATGAATTGACATAAAACCTCCTTTAGTTACTGAGGAGTGATTTAACTTGTGGTATCACTGACCAGTCACTATGCTTAAAGTTAGATATTCTGAGTGAGATTTATTTGTGGCATAATGATCAATTAATTATTTCTGTATGAGAAATTTTCCAAACTACAATAGTCTCAAGGATGCTCTAAGGATTGAAACTCTGAGGGTTCTGTATTTAATTTGTCAAGTGTTGGAGCCAGGGAAAACTGAGTCTAGTTTTGGACATGTTTTATTTTGCCTATGACTGGGCCTATCTCTTCAACACAGAATCTTAAACTCCTTACTTTTAATAAAAGTATGAAAACCTTATCCTGCACTCAGTAGATATTTAAGACTTATGAATATTCCCTCCATCACTAACATATAATAACTGCACTCAAGGATTTTGCCAGAACTGATCAGGACTATCTCTCTGCTGTGTCCTCAGAAGCCCTAGTAAAGCCCTACCTGCAGGAGGTATAGTTCTCCTACTCCCTTGCTCCTCTGTGTATTGCCCAAGAATCAGTTCACACTCTATTGTCTGAGGCTTCCACAGAATCACTTTTATTAAATTGTTTAGCTTAATGATTTATACTACATTGAAAAATGCTATGAGAAACTGCTGTAAAAAAAGTCTTGTTGTCAATTATTTCACTTTGTGTCTCCCTTGTAACAACCATGGGAGAAACTTGCCTTCAACTTCAAGGCTAGGGCCTCCCATCAAGCTGGTATGTTTTATCATATGGACAATATGAATCTTGCAACCTGTCCTAGTATTCTCTTTGTTTAGCTCATTAGGAAATTCAGAACTGATTTGGTGACCCACCTTTAGACACAGTGAAAATGTGTTTAGTTAGTTTTCTTGTAGTCTCATTTTATTATTCTTTTTTATTTTCCTTTCACCTTGTCTTTTATATTTTTTTTCAGTCATCATGGGTTTTGTACTATAATTTTACTTGTCTCCTTAGAACTTAGGAGAAGTATTTTGGGGAATGTGATAGGTGTTTCTTCAAATAAAAAAGCTATTCAGGGAAATATCATGAATTTACTTGTAGTAAAGAAAGGAATTTTTGTCATTTAATTCATTTCTATTTCCCAGATTCTCACATGTATTTGCCAATGAACCTCTTCTAGCAGTCCAGAACCATCAATTTCAATTCCTAAACCAAGATAGTTATCTTCTTACCAAGATTAATATATTACTTATCTACCTGGAATTATATCAAAACAAGCCCTATGTTCCCTTATGGTACCTATATCCTCTAAACTTTTTTTCACCATCATTATCACCACCAAACCCTTGCTATTTCTGTCACAAACTACTGGGGTTCTACCTTGAATGAACAGATCACTGAAATAAACAATGTAATTACCCACCTGATTTCAACCACTTGAACATTCTCTGTTGCTGGGGCAGTACCAGCCTGATTCCAATTAGTCATCATGATGTAGATGACTCATTAGACATCTAGTCTTGCCCCATACATCGTACACTATGTATCTATGCCTTGTGAGAAACAATTTGTAAAGATCAATTTCCTCAGTGCCTTTCTTACCTGGTTCCTGCTTTATCTTTCTACACTGGAATGAAGTCCTGAAATCTCTGACACTCAAGCCCCACTGCCACCACCAAAACTCAAAAACATGAAATTGAGTTCCATTCATAGATGGTAACTGATAATAAAAAATAGCCTACAGTTCATGCCAACACTAGGTAGAGATTGGATTCCTGAACTTGATACAAAGATGCATCTTTATTAGAAAATTGGAAATGGGCTTGGCACGGTGGCTCATGCCTGTATTCTTAGCTCTCTGGGAGGCCAAGGAGGGAGGATCGCTCAAGGTCAGGAGTTCAAAACCAACCTGAGCAAGAGTGAGACCCCATCTCTACTAAAAATAGAAAGAAATTAATTGGCCAACTAAAAAAAAAAATATATATATATATGTATATATATATATATATATAATATAATAGCTGGGCATGGTGGCGCATGCCTGTAGTCCCAGCTACTTTGGAGGCTGAGGCAGAAGGATTGCTTGAGCCCAGGGGTTTGGGGTTGCTGTGAGCTAGGCTGATGCCACGGCACTCTAGTCTGGGCAACAAAGTGAGACTCTGTCTCAAAAATAAAAAAATAAAAATAAAAAATTGGAAATGAAATGTAAAAAGTGATGAAGCAGAAATGGATTACTCCTATTTATATATATCTATGAAATATATATATATACACATGTGGTATACATACATATGGTTATAATCTGAAAGGCACATCCTAATGCCAATAGTAAGGAAAAAGAACAATAAATTTATGATATTTCTCTTAATGTGTTTCCAAAGCTAACTATAATATAAGCTATAAAGTAACTTTGGCCAGGACTATTACATGTAAAACTTTTAAGACTGTACAACAAAGAACCATATTCAAACAACATACTTAAATAATAAAAAATGTCTAATAAAAATAGAAGCACTTCTTAAAGATATTAGTAATCCATGAAAATTATCCAGCTTTAGCCATAAAACATACTTATACATACTTATACAATGCTAACTGTGGAATTTAACCCATCAGGTCTCAGTTATTTACAGCAAGACTCACCAGAAAGGACCAGAAACCAGAACTATTAATAGTTCTCCTCCTAAGATGATTCTTAAAGTGTGGTCTGTAGACCTACTCTGAAGTTACCTATGAAGTCTGTTTACAGTGCAAATTCACAGTACCCACTTAGACTTCTAGAAGTATAATTTCTGGGGTTAAGACATTGGAAGCTGATTTCTTTACAAGTTTCCTTGATTGTTCAGTGCACTAAAGTTTGAGAATCACAGCACAGGGAGAAGACAGAATAAATAAAAAAAAATAAAAGACAGCCTGACTTCTAGTGGGGAGGTTACTTATAACTGGCAATGCATAGTATTCAAGGAATGCAACAAGTTACTGCAGTCCAGGTAGGCATTTGGCAAGATAAAGTTGGGTATCCTCCACAATTGCATCAAGCAACTGAGTTTAAAGTTTAACTGTATGCTAGCTATGTGAATTACAAGGTTATTTTTAACTCAGTGGCTTAGTTTCTGGTTTGATGCTTCTACTTGGACTCTGAATCCTATATACATCTTCCATCTTCCATCTAACTTGGAGTATTTTGTTGTTGTTGAGATAGGGTGTCCCTCTGTCACCCAAGCTGGAGTACAATGGCACAATCGTAGTTCATTGTAACCTTGAACTCCTGGGCTCAAGTGATCTTTCTGCCTCAGCTTCTGGAGTAGCTCAGACTATAGGCATGTGCCACCACACCTGATTAATTTTTTTATTTTTTATTTTTTGTAGAGATTGGATCTCACTATATTGCTCAGGCTGGTCTTGAACTCCTGGCCCCAAATGATCCTCCCACCTTAACCTTCCAAAATGCTGGGATTACAAATGTGAGCCACCATGCCCAGCCCTGGAGTTTTATATTATCTATTTTTCCCTCTATCTCGTCATTGTTTCAAATGGCTCCTTCCCCTTATGCTATGTTCAATCCTAAAAATTTCTCCCGTGATTCTGCATCCATCCATACCTCCTTGCCCACAGCTTTCCTTACCTTCTATCAAATTTTCTAATAATAATTCATAAAACCTTATGCAATTTTGCTTATATCTCTTCCCCCAACACACACTATGACACTTAAACTTTACTGGCAATGGCCACCACTGACTTCCACATTGCCAAATCCAATGGACTAGAAATTCTAGCATTTGACACTGTTTACTAGTCTTTCCTTCTCAAACATTGTCCTCCCTTGATTTCCATAACATTATTCTAAATAGAAGAGATATTTCATTCCTTTTTCAAAAACATAAAAAATAGATAGATAGATAGATAGATAGATAGATAGATAGATAGATAGATAGATAGATAGATAGATAGATGATAGAAAGAAGAGATGTATTTGCAGTCTCTTTTACTGGATCTTTTTACTCTGCTCACCCTTAAAATGTTTTATACTGGGCCCTCTTGTTGTTTCACCTCACATTTCTTTCTTAGTGTTCCAATCTATTCCCATAAATTTACATGTATAAACTTTTGAGTCCTAAGTCAGCACCTCTAGTATCAGATACTTCTTTTGAACTCCACAACCGAATATCTAATTGCCCACTGTAATCTCTACCTTGATACCTTTTTTCCTGTGGGTCATATCTTGATAAAAGGAACTATCTATGCAGTCACCCATGCCAGAAATCTGGGAATCATTTTGAACCCTCATACTTCCTCACTTCTCAGATCTCCTTGGAGCACAAGGTCATGCCAGTCTACATCTTAAAGCAATCTCTAGTCTATTGACTTCCCTCTATCCCCATGTGCTACCATGGCTTTCATACAGACCACATCATCTCTTTCCTTAGGACAGCCTTGTTAAGAAAAAAAAGTGTAAAAGATAAAATGATGACTTTCAAACAAATACAGAATGAATTGGTATCATAGATTTTATGTAACTAATTAATTAATGACGGAGGCAGTAAGATGTTAAGAATTCAAAGGTGAATTCAAAGTACCACACTTATATAGGTTGATCAGTAATGCTGAGATAAATTTACAAATATATTCAAACCTGGCTTGTTCCACAGCAGGGAGAAAAGTTAATTTTCTTTCCACCAGATAGAATTCATTTGCACATCTATGGACAAAAGTCATTTGCATTGCCGTGATCTACAATTTACAGAATTTTAAACAGCTCAAAGACAATGAAAGATGCAAACCCCATAGAATGGAATAACCCATAAGGGCGTGCTCTAGACAACATATATTTCCATTGAAGTCACCTAATAATGTTTTTGGTCTACTTCAAAGACTCTCACAATTTTTTCTGACAGATTCCCTCATGTTTAGTAAAGCTAAAGTCTAATAATCTCTCTCTCTCTCTCTCTTTAAAATTCCTCTTTGGCTCCATACCAACCACAAAATAATATCCAGCCCCACCCTGGCTGGCCATCCTCATCCCCGCACTCTCCACTCAGCCCCACATCCATACATCCATATCCATGGGCACCTTTGTACCAGTGAGAGCAACACCAAAATGTTTAATCTCTCCCAAATACACCTTGCTGTTTTACACTTTCTATCTTTCACATGCCATTTTCTTTTCAGAACTTGCTTTTGTCCAACTAATGAAGTTCATTATTTTCAAAGCTAGGTTCAGAGACCATCTTTTTCAAGAAGACTCTGGCCTCTCCAAATAGAGTTAATCATTTCCCAACAATGCAAATTATACGTTTACATATCTGATTTTCCTAACAGACTGAGAGCTGCCTAGGGATAGAGACTGAAATTGTTTATTGTGCAGTAATTAACAGCAAGGATTTTAGAATCAGATCTGAGTTCAAATTCTGGGTCCGTCACCTGCTAATGAGTGGCAAGCTCAAATTACTTAACCTCTCTATGCCTTAGTTTCTTCTATAAGTGAAAGCATCATTGCTTAGAGTACTGGTTTGAATTAGATGACATGTGTAAATCCCTGTTCTACTATTTACCAACCACTGTCCTCCAAGACAAACCACTTACCCTCTTTCCCTCAGTTTCTTAATCTATAAAACAGAGTTGATAATAATCCCTCATAGGATTGCTGAGAGATATAAAGATACAGTATAGGTAAAGCAGTGTGATGATTAATTTTATGTATCAACTTGGCTAGCACAGTCTCCAGATAGTTGGTCAAACACCAGTCTAGATGTTTCTCTGAAGGTTATTTTTTAGATGAGATTAACATTAAATCAGTAGACTTTTAGTAAAGCAGATTAGCCCCCATGACGTGGATGGGTCTTGTCCAATCAGTTTAAGGCATTAAGAGAAAAAGATTGAAGCCTCCCACTTCGGACTACCTTTGGACTTGAGCCTCAACATCAACTCTTCTCTGAGTCTGCAGCTTATTGCTTGCCCTGCAGATTTCAGATTTGCCAGCCTCCATGATTTTATGAGTCAATTCCTTAAAATAAATCTCTCTCTCTCTCTCTCTCTCTCTCTCTCTCACTGTATGTGTGTGTGCACGTGTATAAGTATATATGTATGTCTATATGTATGTAAATAGACACAGAGTTGTCCCCCTATATCCATGGAGGCATGGAGGATTGGTTCCAGTACCTCCTGCAGATACCAAAATCCACAACTACACAGACCCTCATATAAAATGGGGTAATATTGCACATAACCTATGCACATACACCTGTATACTTTAAATCATCTTTAGATTATTTATAATACCTAATACAATGTAAACACTATGTAAATAGTTGTTATGCTGTATTGTTTAGGGAATAATAACAAGAAAAAAAGTCTGTACATGAATGCCATTTTTATCAAATATTTTTTATCTAAGGTTAATTGAATATATGTATGCAGAACCAATGGATATGGAGGGTTGATTATATACATACACACACACACACACATTCTATTGGTTCAGTTTCTCTGGAAAACCCTATTTAATACACGTAGCATGATATCTGGCATATTAAAAGAACTTAATAAATGTAATTTTTATTATTACAGTTTTGGGAACAAATGAATTAATGTATGTAAAACACTTAGCACATAATTTGGAATATAATAGTCAATAGATTTATACAGTGGTAGTCATCATTTCTATATTTCCAGGGCCAAACATAGTAGCCATATTATGGGTGAGTGATCTTCCTTGATCTTTGTATCCAGTGACAAAAAATTGAAACCATACACCAAATTAGGGAAGTATAAGCAGAAGGTTTTATCTAATAAACTCACTCCCAAAGCAAGTGGGGAATAGAGCGGCACACACCCAACAAGACAGTGACCTTGAGGTCCCATTAGTTTTCTCTTTTTCTTCCCTCTTTCCTACATTGTCTCCCAGGGCTGGTAAGAATGTTACCTCCTCCCATCTATTGGGAGGGGGAGTTTTTTAATTTATTTGTTCAGCCCCAGATGTGTCATGGTTTCCAAAGCCCATTTAGGAAATGAGCTGAAATGCAAATCCATGGTAATTATGGTGTAATGAAGTCAGAGTCACTTGAGGACATTCTTGCCTTCCATTGGCACAGGCACGTCCCCTGGGGTTTCCCCCAAACTAGAGCAAGCAAGGTGTGTCTACAATGGTTACAATTTCGGCTTGACCACAGCTTTTGTTCTCATTTATCTGTAACCCTAATTTTCTTCCAACCATTCCTCCTCACCTGTGTTTCCTATTCTGATCTCCAGCCTCACCTATCATAATAAACGCTTTTAGTTATCTGAATGAACGGGTGGATGAATGAAAAAAATATAATAGGAAAAATGTAGCAGTAACATTTTTAAAGCTCACATATATATTTTCATGTTAATTATATGGTATTTAATATTAAATATTAAAAGTATTATTCTGAATACTCTATCTTGAAGTATAAGAAACTCAGAGAGAGAGGAAGTGCTTGCGGACATGCCAAGAAGTCAATTGTATTTGGGAAAAGAGGACCAGGCTGGGGTAAAAACAAGAAATACAAGCATATTTTAAGAGTAGTCAATTCAGATGTGGGAGGAAAGGGTGGATGAAAACGCTATTAATGAAGCACCACCCACTAGCCAATGCTGACAATCCAGATACCAAGCCAGAGATAAGAGTCAAGAGATCGAAGAGAACTAAGTCAGGCACTGAGATCCAAGATGGAAGTTAGACAGTATCTTTGGAGCTTCAGTTCTGTCATCTGGGCATATAAACATGTCCATATCTTTCCTGTGTTTGTAAACAATAAACCTTTGACATCAGGTCCTTCTCAAACTCTGTCCTCTTACTACCCTTCACTCTTAGACTTCTTGAAAGAAAGTCTGCCTTATCCATCACTTCTGTCAAAGAAAAATTGCACCAGATGGAGTTAAACTGGCAAGAAAGATTTTATTCAATACTATTTCAATAGGGGAGAGATTGGACTCTGCTGAAACAAAAGGCAGAAGATTTTTAGGCACTGGGGCAAGCTAGTTGAATAGTTCTAGAAGTCACTGGAGATGGGGAAGTTGGTCAGTGTGGTTAGGCGATCTGCATTTGCTAATTGGCATTAGTGGAAGTTAGGCTCCTAGCCTCCCATAGAAACTGGGAGACAGGGACACTATCTTCCCTGGCAACATTTCCAAGGGATGGTTCCCAGATTCCCAGGTACTTGTGAAATACATTTCTAAGTTGTAAAATTGGCAAGTCTCTGGGGGAAAAAAATTAGACTTCAAAGAGATAAAGTATTGACAATTGCAAATGTTTTTGTAAATGCTCTAGGAAAAGGGATGTCAAAGGAGGAAACCTCTCTAAAGTTTAATAAAACTGAGGGAAATGTTAAGACCATCTTGTCACTTCTCATAAAGTACATTTTCTCCTTCACTCAAGCAATTTGATCTCTTTTCCCCCATCACTAAATCAATCTGCTTTTGCTAAAATCTACTTTCCTGGTTCTGCCATCTCTTCAGATATTGCTTGAAGTAATTGGAAGTCTTTATCTGTTTTTAATTTATTCCCAAAGCTGTTTCTCTCACCTCTCTTCTCTTTTTCTTTTCATTGTATATAATGTTGAACTATGTTACCAAAAAAACTTCTTCAACATCCCAAGGTAAACACCACAACTTCTCAGAGGAGAAAACATTTTGTGTTCACAAGACACAGGAAAAATACAGCAACATCTTATTAGGCCATTAAATATGAAATGTTCGAATTCAAATCAAAATTTTAGTTTGTTATATCTCAAACAAGAAGCAGTACAATTAATCCAAGTATGCACCTAAACTATCAACACAGTTTTGCCATCTTCATGGTGGCTTGTTTATGCCAGCAGCCAAGAAGCCCAGAGAGCAAGTGGTGATGAAATTGTGAAAAGTGTTTTTCCACAGCTTGTTGAAAACAGAATATTTTTTCACTGTAAGAAGTAGTCCAAAGTCTGGAAAAAGTGGTAATCACTTGGTGTAAAGTCTGCTGAATACAGTGGATGACAGAGAGTTTCTAAGTCCAGTCTCTATAGTTTGAGCAGCATTATTTGTGTGACCTATGGTCAACCTCTTCTAAGAGGATTGACTTATCTCTGTTGACCAATATCACCTGCTTAATTGCAAGCATCCTCATCATTTCATCCAATTGGTTGCAGTAGACATCTCTTATAAATTGATTTCCTAGGTTTTAGGAAGCTGTAGTGGATAAAACCAGTGCTGGACCACCAAACAGACACCATTAACTTTTTTTGATGAATATTTGATTTTGGACTGTGTTTCAGCACTTTATACAGTCATTGTAATGAATGCTTGCGTTTGTCAAAAAGAATCTATTTTTTTTATCACACATAACAATATGGTGTAGAAATGGTTCACTTTTATGTTGTGACAGCAAAGAAAGGCAAGCTTCAAGATGATTTGTCTTTTGACATTTGTTTAATTTATGTATTAATAGTACCCATCTGTCCAGATTCTTTACCTTGTCGATTTGTTCTAAATGGTCTATTGTTGTTTGAATAGCAACGTCAAATCTTGTTGTTAATTTATTCATAGGTTGAGATGAATTCGCTTCCACTACAGCTTTTAGCTCATCATTATCCACCTTGGTCAGGTCATTCACATGGCTCATTTTTCAGATTAAAATTACCAGAACAGAACTTTTTAAACCATTGACATACTATATGTTCATTAGCCACATCCTTTCTAAATACTTTGTTGATATTTTGAGCTGTCTGTATTGTATTTGTTTTACAACAGAATTCATATTTGAAAATAATATGAATTTTTTACTTATTTATGGTTGTACAAAAATTGTTCTAAAATAATTTGAAAGATAATCACAAGTCAAAACATGCATTTGAAAGAATGAAGATGTGCCTTTACAATAAAAATAAAACAAGAAGTATCAAAGTAAAATGTCACAGATATTATCTGTCAAATTTAGTACTTAAGGAAATTAGACATTTCATACATAATAACATAATACATAAGCTACAGACTTGTAAAGTAGAAGTAATTGCTCTGTTTTTTCTGTGACACTAAAATTTGTAATTATTTATCCCAATCAAAACTAACACAGAAGAAAAACTCTGCCCTTTTAACAAAATCTACTACTACTACAATAGTTTAGTTCTCTGTTAGCACAACCACCATCACCATTCTGCTTATACCATGCCTCTGCTATCTTCATTTGAATGTTACATAAGCATTTAATACTCAACATGACCCAAATTCAATTTATAACCTTATCCCATACCCTGCTAAGCCCTCCTATTATAAATGACACCTCCATCCATACAGTCTACAAAGACTCTTCTTTTCCGTCACCTTTTATGCAATCCATCACCAAGCCCTGGATATTTCCCCTCCCTGATAGCTGGTCAATCTTGTAGATCTTCTTTAACCCTGCTGTCAATGCTTTACTTCCAAGTCATCATTTCTTATCTATATTATTTCAGTAGTCATCTAATGAGTATTCCTGGATCTCAAATCCCCTGACTGGAATATACTCTACGCTGCTATCAGTGAATTCTTTCTAAGCTGTACATCTGATCATTGCTAACTTCCTACTTCAAATCTTTCAACAGACATCCACTGCCTTCAATGTTGAAATCCAAATTCCTTCTGCTAGCAAATAAGGCTCTTCACAACCCTCTACCTGCTTCTCCAGCAGCAGCATCTCTTGCCACTCTTACCCTGGAAATCTATGCCTCAGGCAAACTGAACTATTTGCAGATACAAGAATGTGATGTGTCCTCTATTGCCCAAAGGCTTGCTTTCCTCTCAGGGTGCCTTTCTGTCTCACCCATCCCTACCACTTCATCTGCCTGGTATACCCTTTGTCTCAGACTTGCTTCCTCATGAAACTCTTCCCAGTCTGGCTCCAGATTGGTCTGGTAACCTCCCCTCTATGAGCTCGTGGTAACTGCACTGACCTCTTTCACGGTTCCCATCATACTGTATAACAATAGTTCATTTATTCCCTTGTCTCCCACTTTAGTAAGAATTCTTTGCAGATAGAGGCTGATCCCTATTTCTGTATCCCTAGTATAACACAAGGAGAGTGAGTTCACATAGCCAAATCTAGGTTCCCCTAAGAAAGCCCAGTATGATTTTAGAACTATGATAATAAAATTATATAATGTTTATAAACCTTTAGTCAGATGTGCCCAGTGAATGACAAAGCTGGTTACATGATGACAAAGAGAAATTGCCATATATCTTAGTATGTGCCCCACCCAGAAACCTAGAGAAACATAACCTACCGGACAGTGTAGCATGGTCACATGCAAACCATACAAATTAATGTTGTAAGTTTCAATTAAAAGAAAGAGAGGGAAAAAGCATCAAAAAATCATATGACTTGCAATAAGCGTATCATGTTACCCAAATTTTATATACTATTTTAATGTCCCTAACAATGGCCTGTAGTTTTGCCAGTGTCTCACAGAAGCAATTTTCTCAAGCTTTCTAGTCAATCATGGGCCCAAAAAGACTGGAGCTCCTGCCTCATGCTCCAAACCTACATAGCTAACAAAGAAACTTCTGACAATACTATGCACATCTGACAATTTTTTCTAGCCAATGCTTTTCTGTAGTGTAGGAAGTATATAGCTCTTTTTGGATATGCTCAAAGTCAACAAAAGGAACCTCCATGTTCTATACCTCCTAATCTTAACATCAATTATTACCAATCTCTGGCTACTTCCTAATTTAAGATCTTCACTACTTGTAGATACTTGCTCCCTAAAAAGAGTTCCCAGGTTATCTTATTTACTTAAGACAGTGGTGGTTCTGAAACCTGAGTGCACGTGAGAAGCACCTGGAGCCACTTGTTAAAGATGAAATTTCCTGAGTTCTCTCTCTGATTATTCTGTATTTAACAAGTGCTCAAGATAATTCTAACGGATCTGATCTGATCCTTGAACCAGAATTTAAAACACACTATTAGGCGAAAGATTCTACCCTGACAACTTTTTCATTTTATCACTGATATTTTTGGCTACATATTTCATTCTTTCTGTACTTTTTTCTTACTGGTGATAGACAAATTAACCTCAAGAAAATTATAATATGGGTTACAAAGTACAAGCTTTCTGGTAGTGAAATTACAGTAAATATGTCTTCACAAGACCAAATACATTTTTTTCTCTGAAATGTCCTCATGTTGAAACAACTGCAGGACACTGAACAAGGCATTCAATAAAACCAGCTAACAATTTGTGGGACAACTCTTGACTATTCTTTCTTGTTGATAAAATGTATTTGAAAAGATTTTGAAATATTTCAAATAATTACACATATTATTATTACTGTCTTAATAGTTTTTATTTATTTGGGTTTTTTTTTAGAGACAGGGTCTCACTCTGCTGCCCAGACTGGAGTGCAGTGGCAAGATCATAGCTCACCATAGCCTGGATCTCCTGGGATCAAGCAATTCTCCCTCTTCAGCATCCTGTGTAGCTGAGACTACCAGTGTGAGCCAATGTGCTCAGCCACTATCTTAATTTTTTTTTGTTTTATGCCTAACATATTCCTTTTGTCAGTGGTAGTGTTTAATGAACCCTGCTTATCTGGGAAAGCTATTTCTTAAAGAGGATATGAGAAATGATGCTTGTGGATGTTTCAAAGAAATTCAGTTCACATGTCACCAGAAAAGTTTTCCATAGTATTGTCTATGATATTTGATACTTGTGGACCATTGTGATATGAGGATATTTTTCAACTTAATCTAGAGAAGCTATCTGCTCATTAATAAACTTTTTTTGTGAGTGTCGTAAAACTATCCAAGTCACTAAACAGCTACTAAAATTGATAGGCCAAAAAAATTAATAATTTTAACTTCAAAACTACATGAGAAGATAGTAATCATAGTTTATGTGGGATAGGAGAGGAGGACAATGGTCTTGGAAAATGAAATTGATTTTGGTCTAATAAGTAATCAGCAAATTTTATCATTATTTAAGCAGTAGGACCAAATTGAGAAAGAGAAAGAGAGAAGTGATTCTCTGTTACACTAACCTTTTAAATTTAGAAGGAATGTGCTATGATACTTATATAAACTAGGATAATCCCCTAGTGTTACTGTGTCCAAGAGTCAGTGGAGGTATGGAAATACATCTCTGGCACTTAAGTAGTCAGTGAGAGTGGGCTGCTTTATAAAAAGGACCATCATGACTGAAATTTTATTCAGTCTCTGAGAAGACAAAAGCAGCCTATATGATGACCAATAAAATCACAAACCAAAATTATGCAAGCCTGGACACTGGCCAAAACAAATTTTCTGATTTGCCACTTGAACTATTATTTTAGGCACAAAAACAAAGTGTTTCTCGATTTCCTTTATCATTTCAGGCTACCAGAAGCCTTTCTAAGCATCTACTGAGTCTCCACAGATCACTGGCCATATTGTCCAACGCTATTCTTGTGTTCTAAGCCAATTCCAGGGTCCTGTGTGTATTACCTTTCATCATGTTATACAGCTTTGGAATAAAGGAAGCCATAGGACCTAAAGAACTAGGTTCAAATTCCAGCTTATCAGTTACTAGCTGGGTGATTTTGATCATGGTTACTTAGGATAATTTAAAAATGTAAGTTCAATTTAAGTATTTTTCAAACTATGATGATTATAATTTATGTGAATGACAGGAGAGAAGAAACACTGGTCTTGAGACACAAAAGACTTTGGTTTGGCAAAATACAGTTAATGATGTAGATGCTTAGAAACGCTTCTAACATCACCTGTATTTTGCATAATAATGAGCAAATCCTACCACTATGTAAACACAAGGATGACTTTAGTTCACATAAAAACATACACTGGGGAAAAGAATCCCTATTCAATAAACGGGTCTATCAACTTGAATAGCCACATGTAGAAGACTGAGACAGGATCTGCACCTCTCACCTCTCACAAAAATCAATGCTTGATAGATAACAGACTTAAACCTAAGGCATGAAACTGTAAGAATTCTGGAAGAAAATGTTGGAAAAACTCTTGTAGACATTGGCCTAAGCAAAGAATTTATGAAGAAGACCCCAAAAGCAATCACGGCAACAATAAAAATAAATAGATGGTACTTGGTCAAATTAAAAAGTTCAAATTTTAAAAAATTATCATAGTAATAATATTATAAGATGAGCATCCCTAATCTGAAAATCTAAACTCTGAAGTGATCTAAAATCTGAAACTTTTTGAGCACCGACATGAAGCCGCAAGTGGAAAATCTCACACTT
This sequence comes from Microcebus murinus, assembly GCF_040939455.1. NCBI lineage: Eukaryota > Metazoa > Chordata > Mammalia > Primates > Cheirogaleidae > Microcebus > Microcebus murinus. The sequence goes on along the minus strand of NC_134109.1, from coordinate 52,076,915 downwards.
GGACCTCATGTGACAGGTCACAACCAAAATGCAGTCAAAACTTTTTTCATGTACAAAATTATTAAAAATACTGTATTAAATTACCTTCAGGCTATATGTAAAATGTATGTATAAAATATAAATATACTTATGTCTCATCCCAAAGATATCTCATTATGTATATGTGAATATTTCAAAATTTGAAAAAAATCCAAAATCAAAACACTTTAATCCCAAGAATTTTGAATAAAGGATATAAAACTTGTGCAACACATGAGATCAGATTGTTATGCTTGTGGCCTCTAATACTATTTCTTATCTTATAAATTGATGTAGTATTTAAAGAAATAATATGTGTGAAACATCTGAAGCATACTGGATTCATAAAAATTACATACATATATGACACACATAGGCTCTATAAATATTCATTGCTCAAATATGCAGTGAAGAATTTGACCTTGCCCAAAGAGAGATCTGACCTTTTTCTTCTACTTTTGAGGTTTAATTTATGTCATATCTAACAGAAGTGTCTTTGCTTAGGCAGGGGCTGAGCTGGCCACACTGTGTCTGAGGTGAGGCTGGCCACACCCAACAGTCTTAGAGTGGGTACTGGCCAAACCAGGAAGACCATCCATGTTTTAGGGTGTTAAATTTGAGTCATGCAATGTCTGTCAACCTAGCATATGAGATCAAACACATGAGCAATGAATCAGTTAACCGTGCCTATGAAATGGAGCCCCAGTAAAGACTTTGAACACTCAGGCGTAGGTGAGCTTCCCTGGTTGGCAGTACTCTGTACGTATGGACACATTGATTCTAAGAGGATAACACATCCTGAGGACAAGGTTTGCATTTAGAACTCTTCCAGACTTCGCCCCATTCATTTCTACCTTTGGCTAAGTTTAATCTGTCCCCTTTCCCTGTAATTGGCCATAATCATTAGTATAATAACTTTCACTGAATTCTGTGACTCATTACAGTGAATAATCAAAACTGAGGGTGGTTTTGGGAGCTCCTCAAACTTGGTGTCAGAAGTAAGGGCAACCTTGGGGACTGTGCCCTGAAACCTCACATTTTGCTAACTCTGAATAAAATGATGTTGTATCATTTAAGTTCATAAAAATGACAAGTCTTGACATAGAGTTTACCATTGTAGTAAAGCCCTGAAAAAAGATTAAATAAATAAATTACTGAACCTTTCTTAAACACTACTGTTCTACCAATCATACATTTTTATTGCAATTAGAAGTTATCAAATAAAAAGATATATCTCTGCGAACTTAATCCTTGTTTGGTTGAAGATATATTACTCTAATTTTGTCTGAAGCCCTTTCCCATAAGATCTATTCAAATACTCAAGCTTTTTGCATAATTAAAAAGAGTTAAGACATCATTAAGATTCTTTCTATAAAATCATGATGAATTGATCAAAATGGCTGTATCCGGGCCACAGTCCTGTGACACTGACAGATTTTTTTATACTCAGGAGACAATACCCTATCCACTACTTTCTGTATTTGTAGAGATTTATTTTCTACCTTTGGGAGCCTGTATCATGTTCTGGAATATCTGGAGAGACCACGACATAAAAGACCAGGTGATTGCTGTAGCTTTTTTGATTTCCAATAAAAAAAATTTCAAAGTTTGATTAAATGACAATCAATGATTTATCCTCTTTCTAGTAGTGATATTCAACTGAGTGTGATTTTGTCCCCACGGACATTTGGCGATGTCTAAAAACATTTTTGATTGTAACAATTAGGGGGAGGAGTGCTACTGTCGTCTAGTGGGTAGAGGCTACAGACACTGCTCAACACCTGCAACACACAGGACCACCTACACAACAAAAAATTGTTTGGTCCCAAGTGTCAATAGGGCTGAGGTTGAGAAATCCTGCTCTAGAGATAAGTTAAATTGAACTCTTCTCCCCAAGATCAGTACAGGAAAATGTCATCATGGTTCTTCCCATATTTAAGATACCACTGTTCTTCCCATATTTAAAAGGGCAACCATACCTACAGAACCAAATGGCATACTCTCCCTTATTTGAAGTAAAATTCTGAGGTATGTAAGCTTCATAGAGGCTTCCCTGGGGAAACCAAAACTATAGATTTCTTGCACTCCTTTTTGAGAGATTCCTAATCAATATGTACAGGTTGGGACTTAATCAATATGTATAGGCTGGAACTCTATAGATGACCAGCTCTCCAGTAATTCTAATGAGAAACCACCTCTGGGAATATATGGAGTCCTTGTTAAAAACACAAATTATCACACCTACATTTGAGCCACTGAATCATAATTTCTAGGAGTATTTTTAACAAGTATCCCCTGATGACTCTTACCATCAGGAATGTTTGGGAAATGTTGGCCAAGAGGGTATCTAAGAAGTCAGCATCTGAAATGCTGCCTTATAGAGAGAGGAGCATCCTTTCATGAGAATAGAATCACTGAGAGAAAAAAAAATGTTAAAAGCCAAATTTGGCCCATTCTCCCCCAGAGGAGCTAGGACTGTTAATTTTCTGGTGCCAAAAAAAATTAAAGTCTGATAGGACACCATGGGAGGAAGTGCTTTACCTCTCCTCTGTGAAGGTATTGTCCCCTGGTTCTGTTATAGGTGCACTTTATAGAGAGAAGTGTCATCACTAACTTTCCTTTTCCATGGATGTTGTAGAGAGAAATTTTTTTAGTCACTATTTTGGCTTCTATATACAGATTTGTGAACATTAACATAATAGTTAATAAAGACAATTAAGAAAGGCAGATCAGGGCCCATGACATGCTCAACCCTCTGCCAGGGTTGAAGACCTTCAAAATTACTATTCCCAGGTGAACTTATTATACATGGGTGTAAGAACTCATCGTCGAAGTGCACTTGTGCTAATATTTCTTACTCAAGTGCTTCAGAGACAGCTCAGTACTGATGAGTTTCTGGACAGCTCACTTGTGTCAGGCTGCTTCCCACCATCTGATTTTGGTCTCATAAGTGAGTCATATTTCATAAGCAATGGGCAAACCAAGTGCTTGGCAGCCATAGAAAATAATCACCCAGAGGCCAGCTGCTTCATAAAGCGGTGAGGAAAGAAGTAGACAGTACTTATTGAAAATTGCTGCTGATCTTCAGTACATGGTCAGCTGCAGATTTACACGATCTCACCTTGGAAACGACATGACCTATCATCTAATTCAACCACCAGAGGTACAAATATTTACTGTATCAACCAGCTGAGTGGTCCCATATCTGGCTACATGGCAAATTGGTAGATTATCCTAGGAAGTTTAGCTTTTCGTTTTGTTTTGTTTTGTTTTTTAAGTTTTACTTTATTTTTGATTGACAATGCTATATATTTATGGGTCACAATGTGATATTTTGGTACATGTATACATCATAAAATGATCAAATCAGGCTAACATATCCATCAACTCAAATATTTATCATTTTTTGTGGTGAGAACATTCAAAATCTATTGTTTTAGCTATTTTGAAATATGTAGTATGTTATTATTAACTATAGTTACCTTATGTTGTGAACTAATCAGCAGAACCTATTCCTCCTGTCTAACTGAAACTCTGTAGCTTTGGACCAAAATACACATTCTTGGGCTTAACTTTAGCTCTGCAGCACTAAAATTCCCTAGGGGTTGTGGAATCCCTGGATTAGGCTGTACTTTTTCTTCTTTGGACAAACTTTTAAAAATGCCTCATTATATTGTTATAAAATGGTTCCCTGTAATTTCCAATCATTGATTCAAGTTCAATCACCTGAGATTTATTCCTGTGTTGTTTTTTTTCTTTCAGCTGAGTGCCTCCAATCTTTCCTCTATTCCACATGTGACTTAATATTGAGGCAAGTCCCTAACATCTGCTAGGTCTCCCATAAATGTTTTCTAATTACAGTATCAAAGCTCAGCAGAAATGCAACATTCTAGTGCAAAGTGAAGCAAGACAGTCACCTCCCTCACACTCTAGATACTCTGTTAATCCATTTACTGATCAAGTTAACATTGCCTTAGCTGGATCTGAATGTTTCTTTGCAATCACTTTACATGTCCTGCCCCCACTCCTCCATGAAGACTAAGCAGAGTCTTTATTTAACATTCAAAGTCTGACCTTCAACTCCCTTCCTCTTAGTTGAGGGCACTATGCTCATAATCCATGGATAAAACACATGCCTACTGTGTCCCACCAAATCAACATCTAAGCATAGCACATAGTATCAGATTTCCAAATCAGGAACCACACATATTAGAGACCCTACCTAGTAGCAAGTTTTATTAATAATGTCAAGCACATAAGCCATACAAGAGGTACAGACAAGAGGGAAAAGTCTGGAACATCCAGTGTGGCCGGTTCCTCAGGTCTCTCCTTTCCACATTGGGCAGGAGCCATCTGGCCCAGAGGAATGTGAGGTCTCTAAGTGAGGTTTATGGGTCACCATACACAGTTGGGAAGATTCAGTTATAAAATATCTCCATTTATGGCCCTAGAGAGTTGTAGAACTTATGTGAAATTTTCCATGCCTTACAAATCTATAAATTCTAGATGCATTTATCATAAGTAATTTGAAGCCAGGGACAACCTATAAAGGCCATTCCATAGATAAGAACTCTCTTTATGGCAACTGTTCTTAGTCTATTTGCCCAAAGGACCAGTTACAACATTTACAAGATTAGACTGGGTCACTGCCTTCTTCTCTTTCCCGCAAAAGCATAACCCTCATAAAAAAGGCAGAAATGAAGCACAGATTTATAGCTTTAACTCCTCTCTCCTCCAAATTTATACTTACCATACTTATTCTTGTCATGGGGGAAAAGTCCTGCTTTACACTGAGGTGTTCTGAATAACATTCCTTCATCTATTCTCTTGCATTATGTCCTCTGATATAATTTTTTAATCATTTTATTATGTCCTCTTTTTCTCTTCTACTGTGCCCTCTGATATAGCTTTAACATATTCTTACCTGCCAGCATCTTTTCCTTACAGCATAAATATACTCATTCTCTCCCATTTAGAATCGATTCCTCAATAGGTTATTATCCCAGAGATATGTAACATCTCCTCTGTCTTTACTAACATGACTAAAATTCTTGGCATTATATTAGATGTAAATTCAACTGTTACCCCTAATATGGGGTATTTTGGAGTTTCCTGAGCTATAGAAGATATTTTAGCTGCCTACTGAATACAGTCATCCCTCAGTATTTATGTAAGATTCATCCCAGGACCCCCACAAATACCCAAATCCACAGATATTCAAATCCCTTATATAAAAATGGTATAGTATTTGCATATAACCTATGCACACCCTCCCATATACTCTAAATCATCTCTAGATTATTAAAAATAGCTAATGCAATGTAAATGCTATGTAAATTGTTATTATGCTGTATTAGTTTTTACTTGTATTTCTACTGTTGCATTGGATTTTTTAATTTTTTTTTTCTGAATATTTTTAATCCAATTTTGCTTGAATCCATGGATGAAGAACCCACAGATAGGAAGGGCTGACTGTCTTTCCATCTGGGTGTCCCATACATGTCTAAACTCAGAATATCCAAAATTAAAATTGTCATCTCTAACTTCTATTCCCCAGTGTGTATTTCTGTACTTTTTTCCCCATTTTAGTGCCTGGAACACACATAAACTGACGTGTTCAAACTGGAAATCACGTAAAATATTTCTTTCTTCACTGAGCGTGACATACAGTCAGCAAGTGCCATTATTTATATCTCCATAGTAACTCTCAAATCCATTTCCTTTCACCCCCAATAATAGTGCATTATTCCACTGTGTTTATTGTGTGCATTGAATAACTCAACACCTAAATCAAGTCACATCTGAACCACATTTCTTTATATTTTCCACTCATCATAAGAAATCTCATCAAATCCTGAAGTCAAGATACACTAAATCTAACATATTTTCCTAATCTGCTAGTTCAGTGAAGGACATGAGCCAGTAATGTGACAATATTCTGTGACATTACTTGGACACTGCACGACCTTTTTTCATTGTTTGGTTTTTTGTTTGTTTTTGTTTTCTTTCTTTTGTTTTTGTCTCTATCACAGTTCTTATCCATAGCCATAGTGGGAAAATAACAAGATTTGTTTGAAACTCCAGATGTATAATTTGGGCTGGTCCAAATTTATATGCAAAAATCTCTCTAGCAGAGCCCAAAGTTACAACTTCCCTTCACAGAAATCATTTTGGAATCTAATTTTCAGAATTCTCTAACAATTCCTAAATGGGTGAAGATCTGTCAAACCCAGTTTATATTCTTTTACTTAAATGGTAATATATGTTCATTAAAGAAAATGTGATAAATAGTAAAGTAGAAAGAAAAAAAACTATCATAATCCCAAACTCAAAGATAACCACTATGTCAGTGTTTTCCAGAGAAACAGAACAAATAGGATATATATTTTTAACATAAATATACATATACTATGTTTTATATATAAAGGCTGATTTTAAGGAATTGGCTCACACAATTATGGAGCTATTAAGTCCAAAATACATAGAGCAATCTGGCAGGCTGAAAACTCAGGCAGGCATTGATGCTTCAATCCTGGGTCTAAAATTTGTAGAGTAGTTTTGCATCCTGGAAACTTAGCATGACTTGCTGCTGCTGCAAACTTGACGTACAATTTCTTCTCTGGGTAACCTCAGATTTTGCTTTTCAGACTTTCAACTGATTGGATGAAGTTCACCCACATTTTCAAGAGTAATCACCTTCACTTAAAGTTAATTTATTATAGATATTAACCACACCTACAAAATACCATCATAGTAACACCTAGATTAATGTTTAACTAAATAACTGGGTACTACAGTCTAGCCAAATTGACACATAAATTTAACCATCACAACCCTACAACAATTCCTTCCAGTCTTTTTTCCAGGCATAAGTGGGATTATGTTAATATGTGTGAGCTATCATAAAATCTTAAAGGAACAAAAAGCATTTTCAAAAGAATTTCTTATGCCAAATTAAAGGGTCATTCCAACAGTCAAGAGTTTATAAATTTTTCAAATTTCCTTCATATGTTATTGTGAAAGGAGACACCAACAGTTTCACATTTTCAGAGATGTGTTTAGCTTTGCCAGTTTACATGTAGTTGGATTCACAAAGAACTTGTGGGATGACCTGGGAATTAAACCTGGTTGATAGTTTTAGAAATACTTCTAATGATCTGAAATATAACTTCAAGTTCTCTTTTTCAAGACCACTTCTTGGAGTCCTCTTAAGGACATGGAATCTTTTACTTACACTCTTTCACCACCTAGCTATATAACACTAAAATAATTAAGCATATAAAAAATATAATGTCAAATATGCTCAAAGCAAGGCCTTCTACCCACTTCTCCTTTTCACCTTCTCCTGTTTATTCTTGTGAGAAGTACCCCTCTCGGGATACAGTGTACCACTATCAATATTCTTTTCATTCTTTTATACCTCATTATTTTCTGAAAATTGATTTTGTTGTCTCAGGTGTAAATAAAAAGATACTGATGGAGATGAGAAAAATATTCTGGTTACTGTAAAATCATAGCACTGTTGCAGTGAAAGGATGCTTATTGGTCATGCAAGTGGGGGTCTTGAGAAGGCTGTCTGAGACATCTGGCTGCAGAGCTAAAAACCTTCTGGTATTTAGAGCCATAAGATTAAATGAGCTCACCATTCCCTATCTAATATAGATAGAGAAGAGATGCAAGAACTGAACCCTGAAGTCTCCAACTTTGGGAGACTGAGAGATGAGAAACTCGCAAAGAAGATTGAGAATAATCAGCCAATGAGGTAAAAGGAAAACATCCCAGAAGCAAAGGTAGAAAGTATATGAAGAGAGACTGTCAAATGCAACTGATCCACTCTGTTAAATGATGCTATCAGGCTAAATAAGATGAGGATGGGCACTGACTATTGGATTTGGCAGTGATCACTGGTCACTTTTACAAGAGCAGTTTCACTGGAGCATGGGAGTGAAAGCCTGATTGGAACAGGTTCCTATGAGAGTAGGCAGGGAGAAATTGAATATAGTGAGAGATTATTTCAAGTTTTGCTATCAAGGAAAGCTAAGAAATGGAGCTGTAGCTGAAACAAAGTATGAAAGGAATGTCTATTTTCTTGTTTATTTAAGATAGACAAAAATAAAAAGCATGTTTGAAAGCTAATGAGTAGAAAGAGAAACACCGATGAAATTTGGTCAAAAGCAGGAGGAAAGTAGAGATTTGACAAAACTGTGTCCTTGAGTAGACAAGAAGGGATAGAATCTGGTGCCCACATAAAGTAGTAACAAGGTGTCTCACAAACCCCCACCCATCTGAAAAAGTTGACTTGGGCCCATTGTTTCATAATTTCCTGCTTAGCAACAGAAGGCGGCTCAGGTAGGCTCCTATCTGCCCTGGATGGAAGAGAGGTCCCACCGACAAGACCAGGCAAGCTCTGCAGATACCAGCCCCAGCAACAGAGATTAGTCAGGAGCTCCACCAATAATAAAGAGCCAGAGGAAGCCTTCTCTGTCCACCCTGCACATACCTATTTCCCCACCAAGAGACACTACAGGCATTGGCAAGAGGTTATCCTGTCACAATATTGCCTAGCCCAAAAGCCTCATTGTCCCCACGGGCCTGAGACTCCTCCCCCTCCATAAAAGACACGGGATGGCTGGGAGCACCAAGCACCACAAAGGGGACTCCCACCACCCAACTGCCTGCCACGAAAGACTCTTCTTCCTGGTGGGAATGAAACTCCCTGCCCCAACCTAAAGGCTCAGGCAGCCTGGCCAGGGGAAGCTCCTTTTGTGCCTCAGGTGACACTAGCAGGAACCAGTGGGAGTCCCAGGATAAATTAAGCAGATCAAAATAGTAACACAAAGGCTCTGGAAATTAAATTTTCATTGGAACCATAGCCCACAAAAGTAGGGCAGAATCTGCATGCTAAAGCTAAGCAGGGTGACTGCCTGCTAAAATAAAAGATTTAAATAGGACCCAGAGTTTCCTAACATAATAATAGCAAAATGCCCAGCATACAAATGACTAAAAAGAAGAGGCACTGAAGTATCACAATCTTTGCCAGGTACAGCAAGAATAGGGATATCACAAGAAAGGAAATAACCATGAGAGCCAGAGCCAGCGTTTGTTGATTATTGTATACTAGGTACCTTTCTAAGAACTTAATATGGATCAACTCATTTGTTACAACAATCCTATTGGTTAGGTATTGTTCTTATTATGTCTGTTTTTCAGATGAGTAAACTGAGGCGCAGGGAAGGAAATTAACCTAACCTAGCCACTCAGCTCATAAGTGAAGTCAAGGTTTGCAAACTGGCAGAAATCCTCTTAACCTCCTCTTCATACCACCACCCTATACTTAGTGACAGTGATATAAAATAGGTTTGAGTACACTGTGAAGGACCATAACTATCCTTTTAAGGGATCTAGATTTTATTCTGTAGGCAAATGACTGCAGAAGCAGATCTGTGTTTTAAAAAATAATTCTGGAAATAATAAGAAAGATTAGAGGAAGAAAGACAAATAAAAAGGCAGATAATGGCCAGAATAGGCAATGCAAAGGATATTAAGAATCTAAACTACACACGTGACAATGTCACTGAGGAGAAGCTATTACCAGAAATGAAGGAGGTCTTTAGCAAGAAGGCATAATAATTCTAAACATATATTGAGCTAATATCAAAAATTCAAGATACCTGAAGCAAAAACTGACAGAACTTCAAGAAGAAATATGTAAATACATAATTATAGTCAGGGATTTCAACATACCTTTCTGAATGGTCTATAGAACAGGTAGCTAGAAAGTCAGTAATGATATAAAAGAACAATACGATCAACCAATTGTTGATTCTAAAAATGACATTTCTAAAACCCTCCAACCAAAAACAGCAGAATATTTTAGATTAATGTAGAGCACTTATCAAGATAGAACATGTTGAGCTATAAAACAAGTTTAATAAATTTAAAAGGATCAAAGCAAAAAAGTATATTTTATGACAAACAAAGCATGATATCAGTATTCAAAGCCAATACAAACAGTTAATTGTATTTCTACATAAAAGTAACAAAAGATTGGAAGGTAAAATGAAAAAATTTAATAAAATATGGAATACTTAGGGATAAATTTGATAAAACCAAAAACTACAAATTATCTCAGAGGACTTTAAAAAAGGCTAAATAAATGGAGATATATATTCATAAATGTATTCATATGTCAGAAGATTTGTTTTTATTAGGATGTTAGTCTTTATATTCAATGCAACCCAGGAAGAATTTTTGTGGAAATTAACAAACTAATTCAAAAATTTGCATGGAAGTGCAAAAGATATGGAATTGCTAAAATAACTTTTAAAAAGAAGAAAAATTCTTGGAAAACTAACAGTAGATGATTTCAAGATTTATTTTGAAGCTACTGTTATTCAAAAAATGTTGAATTGATGTTAAACATATAGATCAATTGGAAAAAAAATATCAAGTATAAAAATAGACACCCACATATATGGCCAATGAATTTTCAACAAAGATTCCAAGGCAATTTAATGAGGAGGAAATAACCATTTAAACAAATGATAATGGGGCTACCCATATGTGTAAAAAAAATCTCATACCTTTCTTCACCCCACATAAAAAGTTTACATACAACAGATCTTAAACTTAAGTGTAAGATACAGAACAATGAAATTTTTAGGAGAAAACTTAACTAATAAGAAGTAATCTTAATGATCCTCAGCTTGGCAAACATTTCTTAACTATGGCACAAAGAAAGAAAAATTATGTGTTTCTCCAAAGAAGATATGCAAATAGAAAATAAGCACATGAAAAGATGCCTAACATCAGTAGTCATTAGAGAAATACACATTAAAATTATAAGCAGATATGCCTATATTCCTACTAGAGTAGCTAAAATGAAAAAGACCAACCATACCAAGTGTCGTCAAGGATGTGGAACAACTTCAACTCCAGCTGCTGTTGGTCAGAACATAAAATAATATATCACTTGGGAAAATAGTTTGGCAATTTTTTTAAAAGTTAAACATAGCCTACCTATTCTAGGTATTTTCTCAAGAAAAATAAAAGCATATGTCCACACAAAGACTCATACCTAAATGTTCATAGCAGCTTTATTTGTAATAGCCAAAAACTGGAACAATCCAAATGACCAAGTGATCAAATTTAAAAATTGTGTAATATTTATATAATGGAATACAACCTGGCAATAAAAAGGAATAAAATATTGCTACATACAACAGCATGAATGAATCTCAAAATAACTGTATTTAGTTAGAGAAGCCAGACCAAAATAATAAAATAAAAAAAGAATATACACTATAGGATTCTATTTACATAAGAGTCCAAAAAAATGCAAAATAATCTACAGTGACAGAAAACAGATCAGTGATTGCTCAGGGACCTATCTATGGGGTGGAAGGGTGGGAGCAGAGAAAGAAAAATTACAAATGGTCACGGTGAGAACTTCTGAGTGATAACCATGTTCATTATCTTAATTATGATGATTGTGCCACAGGTATATACATAGGTCAAAACTCATCAAACTGTACAATTTAAATAAATGCAACTTGTTGTATGTAGGCTATAATTCAATAAAGCTGTTTTTAAAATATCTCATATATTTTTAAAATTTTTAACTGTAGGAATCCTGGTACCATTCTTATATCTGGTAGAGACTACCACCTGTATATATTTCTGTTCACCCTGAATCTTTGCCAATATCTGATCTTAAAAATCAAAATTACTCTTGATTCTAGTTATTCAGGAGACTTTTTTTTACTTACACCTGTCTTTTAAAAGCTTCACATCAATGTTTCTTGCCCTAAATTTTTACAGCTACCTCTGCTATAACTTAACATTTATAGTGCTTTTTAATTTTGCCTCTAGAATCTTCCAAATATACTTGTTTACTATTTATACTGTACACCATTTGTATACATACACTAACCAAATTTTATATATAAGCTCCAGCTAACATCCAACTTTTAAGTATTGAAAGTTTTCTTTTTTTAATTCCTCATTTTATTTTATTTTATTTCAGCATTATAAGGGGATATGTTTAGATTGCATATATTGCCTTTGCCCCACCGGAGTCAGAGCTTCAAGCATGTCCATCCCCCAGATGGTGTGCATCACACCCATTAGGTGTATATATACCCATCCCCTCCTCCCCTCTCTCATCTGCCCAACATCAGATGAATGTTACTACTATATGTGCACATAGGTGTTGATCAATTAATAACGATTTGATGGAGGTACATGTGGTGCTTGTTTTTCAATTTTTGTGATACTTCACTTAGTAGAATGGGCTCCAGCTCTATGCAGGATAATACAAGAGGTACTAGATCACCATCGTTTTTTCTGGCTGAGTAGAACTCCATGGTATACATGTACCATATTTTATTAATACACTCATGGGTCAATGGGCACTTGGGTTGTTTGCAAATCTTTGCAGTTGTGAATTGTGCTACTATAAACATTTGAGTGCAGATGTCTTTTGTATAGAATGTCTTTTTTTCCTTTGGGTAGATGTCTAGTAATAGGATTGCTGGATCAAATGGTAGTTCTACTTTTAGCTCTTTGAGGCATCTCCATATTAATTTCCACAGAGGTTGTAGTAATTTACAATCCCACTAGCAGTGTAGGAGTGTTCCTATCCCTCTGCATCCATGCTAATATTTATTATTTTGGGACTTTTTGATAAAAGCCATTCTCACTAGAGTTAAGTGATATCTCATTGTGGTTTTGATTTACATTTCCCTGATGATTAGAGATATTGAGCATTTCTTCAGATGTTTGTTGGCCATTACTCTATCTTCTTTTAAAAAGTTTCTGTTCATGTCCTTTTCCCACTTTTTAATGGGCTTGTTTAATTTTTCTTGCTGATTTTCCGGAGTTCCATATAGATTCTAGTTATCAGCCCTTTATCGGATGTGTAGCATGCAAATTTTGTCCCATTCTGTATGTTGTCTGCTCTCATGATAATTTCCTTGGCTGTGCAGAAGCTTTTTAATTTGATCAGGTCTCATTTATTTATTTTTGTTGTTGCTATGATTGCCTTTGAGGTCTTCTTCATAAATTCTTTCCCTATACCAATGTCTATAAGAATTTTTGCAACATTTTCTTCTAGAATTCTTATAGTTTCATGCCTTAGGCTTAAGTCTGTGATCCACCAAGATGTGTGTTGAGATTTTCTAATGTTGCCAGTTGATAAATTCCATCTTTATTAAACAGACCTTCTAATTTAGACAATCAAGTTTACCTGGATTTAAGTATCTCAGAAAACATAAAATGTAAAGGACTTAGAAATTTCAAAAGAGCAACCTCCATTCTACATTGCCTAGATAATAATGTTTTTCAACTTCAAATCTAGCACATACAAGAAAGTGTGCTTGCAATTTTTTATAATATTCTCAAAAACCTACTTTAAATTATACATTTGTAGCTACTGAGGCAATGAAAAATGTGACAAAAATCCAGCAACTATAGAGCATCAAAGCTTAACATAGTCTGGAATCATCAACTTAAGAGTTTTCACTAAACAGAGAAATGCACTTATCAAATTTTTAAAACTTTAAGAGAATCATCTTAACATTTCAGCATACTACAACAATTTGTAGCTAGTCAAAATGTTTTCCCAAAAGTTGTCATAACCGTAAAAACTGGATATCTTTCAATAACAGACATCTTAGAACACTATAGTATTGTTAAGCTTTGATGCTCTTTCAAAACTTCAACGGCTGATACTACAGTCATTCAATTTTATTCTAGGTTGCTCTTCATCACAAGTTCAGAGTGCAAAAAAACATAAGCCAAGTTTCCAAGGACTCATCACATTCTCAGCTGAAATGAAATTAAAACCAAACAGGAATGTGCCCTCAAGGTCTTCTAAGTATATTTTTCTTCATATTTACACACTTTAAAAAAAAAATTTTCATCTACAACCATCTTCACTTCATTGAACTGAAGATTTTTACAAAGGAAATAAGTTTCCCTATGCAGACACTGAAATGGGAAATATGCAGGAAGATAAGGAATAACACTTAGGCTGAAACTAGGAAAGGAATGCTTGTCTCAGAAGAAACTGAATGAAAAGAGAATAAGAGATATGATGAATTATAATAAGGAGAAAGAGAACACTGCATAACTTTAGATGTGGGACTAAAACCCAAGGAATTTAAAGTAGATGACAGATCTGCAGAAAAGAATGTGGCTTTTCCACTAAAAACTACATATATACTTACAAAGGGAAGGCAAAGAAAGAAAATATGGCTGCAACTTTACCCTTATCAACAGGGTTTACCACAGAAATTATATTTTAAGTAATGATTTCAATCACAAGCTTATTTCATTTCAAAATAGGTATTTTACAGATTTTTATATACTTTAATGAAAATAACATAAATGCTTTTAAACTGCTACAGTTTTTATTGTTCATGTTCCAGCCTGCACTACAAGTCTTGAAGTTCCTTTTTGTTTACCCTATTTACAAAGCTACTTCCAGATGCCTACCCTTTTCTTAAATGTGTACTTCCAGAACCACCTAGTTTTTAATTGCCATCTTAGGTGGGACCTGACTACAGTTCAGGAGGAAGTCTTTTTTCATTCTGTATTAATGACACCCTCTATTTCAAGAGTGGGAGCCTGTCCATTTTTGGTATTAGCCAAATCTTCTGGAACAGAATCTGTTTTTAAAACCTCTTGAAATTTTGTATCATCTTTCAAGTCAACTGACCCTAGTTTTACTGGGATGCCCCCTACTTGGGGTGATTGAAGTTCAGTAAACACATTCTCTCTTAGAGGTGAAACTTCAGCAGAAATCTCTTGTATAGAAAAGTCTTCCACAGGAAGCAAATCAGCTAGTGGAGGATGTTTGTAAACGGGGGCATCTTCAATAGGGGTATCCTCAGCTGGTAGAATCTAAACTTCAGGAGGGGTCTCTTCTGTAGAAGCCTCCTCAGCTGGTGGAACTGGAACTTCAGCAGGAGTCTCTTTTATAGGCGCCTCATCATCTGATGGAAACTGAACTTCAGGAGTGGTCTCTTCTGTAGGAGCCTCAACATCTTGTGGAAACTGAACTTCAGGAGTGGTCTCTTCTGTAGGAGCCTCCTCAGTTGATGGAGGCTGAATCTCCACAGAGGCATCTTCTACAGGTGCCTCCTCAGCTGGTGGAGGCTGAATCTCAGCAGGGACCTCTTCTGCAGGGGCCTCCTCAGTTGATGGAAGCTGAATCTCCACAGAGGCATCTTCTACAGGTGCCTCCTCAGCTGGTGGAGGCTGAATCTCAGCAGGGACCTCTTCTGCAGGGGCCTCCTCAGTTGATGGAGGCTGAATCTCCACAGAGGCATCTTCTACAGGTACCTCCTCAGCTGGTGGAGGCTGAATCTCAGCAGGGACCTCTTCTGCAGGGGCCTCCTCAGTTGATGGAGGCTGAATCTCCACAGAAGCATCTTCTACAGGTGGCTCCTCAGCTGGTGGAGGCTGAATCTCAGCAGGGACCTCTTCTGCAGGTGCCTCCTCAGTTGATGGAGGCTGAATCTCCACAGAAGCATCTTCTACAGGTGGCTCCTCAGCTGGTGGAGGCTGAATCTCAGCAGGGACCTCTTCTGCAGGGGCCTCCTCAGTTGATGGAGGCTGAATCTCCACAGAAGCATCTTCTACAGGTGCCTCCTCAGCTGGTGGAGGCTGAATCTCAGCAGGGACCTCTTCTGCAGGGGCCTCCTCCGCTAGTGGAGACTGGACTTCATCAGGGGCTGCTTCTGAAGGAGCCTCAGTAGCTGCTAAAACCTGAATATCATCAGAGGCCTCTTCTGCCATGGTCTCTTCAGCTGATGGAGGCTGAACGTTAGCAGGGATCTCTTCAGCAGTGATATGCTCTACTTTATCTGAGGCCTCACCAAGCCCCTCCTCAACTTGAGGGAGCAGTACTTCAACAGGAACCTCTTCTGCTAGGGGAGGCTGAATTTCAGCAGGAGGCTCTGTTGAAGGAATCTCTTCACCTGGTTGGGGCTTTAGTTCATCAGGAGGTTCTTCTGAAAAAGCCACTTCAGCTGGTGGAGGCTGAACTTCAGCAGGAGTTTCTTCAGTTGGAGTCTGTACTTGGACAGGAGTCTCCTCAGCAGGGCTGGGCTCTACTTCTGCAGTGGCCTCTTCAGTTGGTGAAGGCTGCACTTCAGTAGGGACTTCTGCTGTTGCTGGAGGCTCTATTTCAGCAGAAGCCTCCTTTTTATCAACAGAACCCTCTTCTACAACCTCTTGCCTAAGCTCATCTTCTACTGGAGAACCTTTTGTGGTTTCCTGAGTTAATGAAGATCCGCTGATACTTTTCTGCATAATTTCTTCATTGCTACATGTTGCTGGTTGAAATTCAGGCTGTTCACTAACAAAAATCTTTCCTGAAGATTTACGTTTCTGGACACCTTCCATTGAGTTTGAAAAAGAACTACCTGGCCTGTAAGTATCCACTATTTTTGATTCACTAAAGTTTGTCTGCTGTCCCTTGTCCACTTTTTCTTTTGGGGGCATATTCATCATGGTCCAGTCTCCAGTACAACTGGTCTGCTGAGATCTATCCATTGTTAGTTGAATTGAGTGTCTATGTGGTGGAATTTCTACTTCCTGAATACACTCTGGCAATTCAGTGGCTGCTTCTCCAACACCAGCTGGCTTTTCTTCAGGTATCATTGTTTCATCAATTAACTTGATTTCTTTTTTCTCTAATACACTAGGGACTGTCTGCAGAGATTTATCACTCATTTCCTGTCCATGCTTTCTCTTTGTCCAAGTTTGCTGAAGTTGAGAAGATACTCTAAGAGGCTCATAGTCTTTGGCAGAGTAGTTGCCTTTGCTTCCAGGAATATTACCAATGCTATGGGTAGCTTTGGGGCCAGATGATTGTGGTGTGGCCGGGTGTTTCTTTTTCTCTGTCTTTTTCTCTGTTTCTTTTTCTCTGTGTTTCTTTTTCTCTGTCATGTCAGTCTGCTGGGATTTGTCTACCATTGGTTGGCTGAGTCGTCTTCTCTTTCTAATTTCTTGCCTCCCTGCTGAGATAGCCTGATCAGGTTCATCACTTTCTTCCATTTCTAAGGCTGGTGAATTTCAAATGTATTAATCTTTAAGTAATTAATCATCAAGAATCACAAACGTACCAGGTGATTAAACCTTTACCTTTCTTCATTAAGTGTTGTTCTGTTGAGCTCCCTCAGAAACGAGTAATTCATAAATTATTGCATTCTATACTACACTCTTGTTGGATCCCACCTTATTCAGTAAGCATCTTGTTTAGTCTCTATTATAACTAAATCTCACTTTTAGAAGTTTTCCCTCAAGGGTCTATGACATCACAGCCAATCTTCCTGCAAGATTCCATCGGTAATATTCCCAGTACTTTTTAACTTGGTATACACTCATAAGTGATGACATCTACTTTTTGAAACAAATAAAGCTGAAAAAAGCTTTTGTCTACAAAGGACCATCAAGTAAACTCCAGTAATGCCACTTTCTAATTGTTGTCATTGATGCTTTTAAACTTTCAACTCTGTTCTTTTCATCCTACTATTGAAGACAGTTATAACACAGAACTCAGAATGCTGAAGCCTATTTTCAATCATTGTAAAAAACAACTGATAACATATGTGTGGGGATATTCTATTAATATATAATGACATGACTATAAAGTAAGTTAATACTGTTTGAAAAACTTGAAATTTGAAATTCATCTCCATGTAAGCTCTGTTTCCACATCCTTAAGCTTCAGTAACCACAACAGCCTACCACCAAAATATAGAAAGAATGTTTCCTTCTCAAATATCTTGGGATATATTTTTATTTTCAACTGTTTCAGAAAGTAGTTCCACCCAAAATTTGCCAAATAACATAATGTTGAGTTTAAATATATGCCAAGTAAAGCAAAATGCATCTTTTGAGGCAGTCAGTAGAGTCTGCTGAGTAACCACATGGGAATGAATGCCCCCAATGAAGGTGAAAACTCTAAATTGAAGCTTTGAGAAAGAGGAACTCCAGTAGAGCAGATTATAGATGATATTGTATTAGATTTGGAATACAGATAACATTTTAACTCATACGTCACACTAGAATTTTACTAGAAAGATGAAAATTGATCAAAAGTATCCATAAACATTGTGCATTAGTCTGAGGAAAGCTAAAAAGGAGAAAATAGACTAGTAAAATATAGTTATAGGAGACAAAGTTATAAATATATGCTAAAAAATAATCATGACTTCATTAATCTGGGAATATTTTAAAATTTCTTTATGCTGTATTTCCCCTAGAAAACACAACAGTGAATTGAATATTTCCACTTCTTTCATATGCATTGGGGTTATCAGCTGAGTGTTTGTATCCTTACACTCTACCCATCCATAAATTCATATGTTGAAGCCCAACCCCCAATATTATGGAATTAGGAGGTGGGATCTTTGGGAGTTGCAGGCATATGTCATTTGATTGCACTTCACCTTTTGCACTTTGCAGATACTACCATTTTTTTTTTTTACAAATTGAAGTTTTGTGGCAACTCTGTGTCAAACAAATCGATCATCATTTTTCCAACAGTATATGTTCACTTTGTGTCTCTGTCAAATTTTGATTATTATCACAATATTTCAAAAATTTTAATTATTATAGTAATTGGGGTGCCATGAACCATGCCCATATAAGACATCAAACTTAATAGATTAATGTTGTGTGTGTTCTGACTGTTCCATTGATTGTCTGTCCCCCCAGCTCTCTCCCTTTCCTCAGGCCTCTCTATTCCCTGAAACATAATATTGAAATTAGGCCAATTAACCCTACAGTGGCCTCTATGTGTTCAAGCGAATTACACATCTCTCCCTTCAAATCAAAAGCTGGAAGTGATTAAGGTTAGTATAGAAGTCATGTCGAAAGCCAAGATGGGCTGAAAGCTAGGCCTCTTGGGTCAGCAAAGTTGTGAAAGCAAAGGAAGAATTTTTGAAGGAAATTAAAAGTGCTACTTCAGTGAAAACATGAATGATAAGAAATTGAAACAAACCTTATTGCTAATATAGAGAAAGTTCTAGATAAAAGATCAAACCAGTCACAACATTCCCTTAAGCCAAAGCCTAATCCAGAGTAAGGCCCTATCTCTTTTCAACTCTATAGAGGCTGAGAGAGGTTCGAAAGCTGCAGAAGAAAAGTTGGAAGCTAGCAGAAGTTGGTCCATGAGGTTTAAGGAAAGAAGCTGTCTTGATAACATAAAAGTACAAGGCGTAGCAAGTTATCCAGAAGATCTAGCTAAGATCACTAATGAAGGTGGCTATACCAAACAACTTTGTCATGGAAGAAGGTGCCATCTAGGACGTTCACAGCTAGAGAGGAAAAGTCACTTTTTCACTTCAAAGCTTCAAAGTACAGGCTGACTCTCTTATTAGGGACTAATGCGACTAGTGACTTAAATTGAAGCCAATGCTCATTGACCATGCTGAGAATTCTAAGACCCTAAAAAATTATGCTAACCTTACTCTGCCTGTGCTCTATAAACGAAACAACAAAGCCTGGATGACAGCACATTTGTTTACAACATGGCTTACTGAATATTTTAAGCCCACTGTGGAGACCAATTGCTTAGAATACAAGATTCATTTCAAAATATTACTGTTCATTGACAATGCACGTGGTTACCTAAGATCTCTGATAAAGATGTACAAGGATATTAATCTTGTTTTCATGCCTGCTAATACAACATCCATTCTACAGCCCATGCATCAAAGAGTAATTTTGACTTTCAAGTCTTATTATTTCAGAAATACATTTCGTAAGACTATAGCTGCCATATATAGTGATTCTTCTGATGGATCTGGGCAAAGTCAATTGAAAACATTTCACAAAGGATTCACCTTCCTGGAGGCCATTATGAACATTCATGATTCAAAAAGGAGATCAAAATATCAACATTATTGGAAGTTTGGAAGAAGTTGATTCCAACCCTCACGGATGATTTTGAGGAGTTCAGGACTTCAGTGAAGAAAGTAACTGCAGATGTAGGGGAGACAGCAAGAGAACTAGAATGAGAAGAGGAGTGTGAAGATGTGACTGACTTGCTGCAATCTCATGATGAAACTTGAATGAGTGAAAAATGGCTTTTACAGATGCTAAAAGAAAGTAGTTTCTTGAGATGAAAACTACTCTAGGTAAAGATGCTATGAACATTGTTGAAATAACAACAAAGCATTTAAGATATCACATTAACTTGGATGGTAAAGCAGTGGCAGGGTTTGAGAGGATTGATTCCAATTTTAAAAGAAGTTCTGTGGATACAATGCTATCAAACAGCATTGCATGCTATGGAGAAATCTTTTGTGAAAGAAAGAGTCAGCCAGTGAGGCAAACTTCATTGTGTCTTATTTTTAGAAATTCCCACAACTACTCAAGCCCTCAGCAACCATCACCCTGAGTAGTCAATAGTCATGAACACTCTCCACCAGCAAAAAGATTATAAGCTCCTGAATGCTCAGATGATTTTTAGCATTTTTTAGCAATAAAGTATTTTTAATTAAGTGTATGTACATATTTAGACATAATGCTATTGCCTACTTAATGGTCCACAGTACAGTGTAAATATAACTTTTTATATACACTAAAAAACCAAACATTTTGTATGACTCGTCTTATAGCGACATTACCTTATTGCAGTGGTGTGGAATAAATACCATAATATTTCCAAAGTATGATTGTATTGGATCATGAGGGTAGATACCTCATGAATGAAATTAATGCCCTTATCAAAAGACAGATGAGAGAATACTTCCTCTCTCTTGCTGTCTGCCACGTGAGTATACAACTAAACAATGGCCATCTGCAAAACCAGGAAGCAGGCCCTCACCAGACATAGGATCTGCCAGCTCCTTGATCTTGGACTTTCCAAACTCCAGAACTGTGAGAATTAAATGTTTGTTGTTTTAGCCACCTAATCTATGGTATGTTGGTTATAGCAGCCTAATCTGATTAAGACAATTGGTCATATGTAGCTAGGGAATCTTAGCCAAGCAAATGAATACTTTCCACATTCTTTGATCCACCCTCCAAAACAGCCCGTTTCCTGAAAGTGATTTGTGAATATCTGTTGAGTGCAATTGAAGAAATGTGATTAGAAAACACATTGCTTGTCCTGCATCTCAACCTGCTCTGTTTTCGTTTTTCATCTATTCTGCTCCACTGTGTTCTATATTTCTAAGACTTAATGATGTAAAACAATACTTATTTTATGAAAGAATTGACATAGGTTTAATCAAACCTTACATAGCCTGAAAAATGAGTTGTATACCAACCTCTTTGTGGTCTAGTATTCCTCTGTCAATTACATCTGTCAAATATTGCATGTGTGTTTTGTAATCAAGTTTCTGACATTTCACATAATATCTTTTAAGTCTATTTTGAGTCAATTCATAACAAGAAATAAATGCCAAAACCAGTGTTGCCTTAGTTGGGTTAATATAACATTGCATGTATTGGGTTAATTTTGCTTCTACAACCTAAATAAGATTTTACCAAATTTTCTTAAACATAAACTGAGTTGCCAATTTCAGTTAAATTAAATTCTCAGTTTCCAATCCTTACTTATATTTTCCCCTCCAAGAAATAATTAAGAATTTGATCTTTCTTAGTCACACACAAAACTGTTATAGTAAACTGCCTTTTGTTACTTACATTAGTTTTTTCATAGAAGCAAATTGGCATGCACAAATAATCAATTTTAAAAATCACTTAAGATTCCAACTAGAACTATGAGGAGTTTCATGGAGCAGTTTCTCATTCTCTTAAAGACCCACAGATGTTCCTTTTGCCCTGCTAGTTTACATGACCCCACTAATCAGAAGGAAGATGGCCATCTGAAGGTGGAGGCAGAGATTAGAGTTATGCTGGCACACAGCAAGGAACGTCTGAGGCTATCTGAAGCTGCAAGAGACAATGAAATATCCTCCCCTTGAGTCTTCAGAGGGAGCATCACCCTGTCACCACCTTGATTTGGGATTTCTAGCCTTCAGAACTGTAAAACAGTAAATTCTTATTGTTTTAACCCAGTTTATGGTACTTTCTCATGGAAGTCTAAGAAACTATTACAACATCCTTTCATACCCCCATGTTTCTGACTCCCTTCCTTAATCTTCTAAATATTTTTATAATTTTTAAACTTCTTTATATTTTGAGTTTCTCCTAGTAGACTGTAAGATCCATGAGAGCCAGAAACAATGTTTTGTTTTCTGTTGTTTCCCTAATACCTAGCAATAATCATTGGAATATACAGATGTTCAAAAAATATTTCTTGAGGGAATAATTAACCCAAAGGAACAAAAGACATTCTATAATAAAGACATCTGCACCTGAATGTTTATGGCAGCACAATTCACTATCACAAGGATGTGGAAACAACCCAAGTGCCCGTCAATCCATGAGTGGATTAATAAAATTTGGTACATGTATACAATGGAATATTGCTCAATTATAAGAAAGAGTGATCTAACACCTCTTATTTTTCCTGGATAGAGCTTGAGCCCATTCTCCGAAATGAGGTATCACAAGAATGGAAGAATAGGCACCACATGTACTCACCATCAAATTGACACTGACTGTTCAATACTATGGTGCTCACATGGTAGTCATATTCTCAGGGGTTGGGGGGATTGGGGGTGGTTCAACTCACAACTAATAAATGCAGTGAGCATTGCATTTATGGGGGGGAAAGCCATGCTTCAAATCATGGTTTGGGTGTGACAAAGTCATAACATGTAACCAAAATGTTTGTACCCCCATAATATCCTAAAATAAAAGAATTATAAAAATATATTAAGTAGTGAGAAGGGAATATACTTAAGGTAATAGGAGCAGAATGGGTTTGTAGAAGGGCACTTCTAATTAGAAAACCA
This sequence comes from Microcebus murinus, assembly GCF_040939455.1. NCBI lineage: Eukaryota > Metazoa > Chordata > Mammalia > Primates > Cheirogaleidae > Microcebus > Microcebus murinus. Next base: position 52,054,011 of record NC_134109.1, on the reverse strand, counting down.
TCAAAAGGAAGCACATTGGGAAGCAAAGGTCATATTGTAGGAACTGTAAGAAATCTGCTCTGGCTAGAGGGAAGGCCAAGTAAGGAAGGCAAATATGAGATGTGCCTGAAAAGGTAGACAGGGCTCTGAGGATGCAGTAGCTTGCAGACTCTATCAAGAATCGTCACTTTGTTTTAAATGCCAAATGAAGTCATTGAAGGGTTTTAAGTTTCCTCCATCCTATAAGTTTAGAATGGTTGTGACAACAGGGAGGAAGGAAGTGTATTAGTTTCTATTAATGCTACATAACAAATTACCACAAGTTTAGCATCTTAAAGCAAATTTACTCTCACAGTTTCTGTGGGTCAAGAGTCTCAAGGTACAGCTTAACTGGGTCTTCTGATCTGGATCTCACCAGGCTGAAATCAGGGATGGGATCACATCTGTTGCTTGAGGTCTTCTTTGAAGCTCAATGAGTGTTGGCAGAATTGAATTGCTTGTCATTATAGGACTGAAGTCCAGATCTTCTTGCTGACTGTCTGCTGGGTCGGCTCTCAGCTCCTAGATACCGCCTTCAAGTCCTCGCCATGTGGCCGCTCACAACATGGCAGCTCAGCTTACTTCTTCCAAGCCAGCAAGACAATCTCTTTTCAGTGTGCTACAATCATAAGCACAACTAATAATCCCCTCACCTTTGTCATGTGGCCTAATCAAGGGAGTGATATTTAGAGATCCCACCCAAATTCAAGGGAAAGACATCATACAGTGCATGTAAATCAGGGGGCAGGAATCTCAGGAGTCATCAGATTCTGCAGAAGTCAAGAAGAGAATCATGAAAACCAGCTAGAATGCTGGTAAGAAAAAAGACCCTAAGACAAAGCCCTAAGTTATCAAGCATTTAAATGTCAAGTAGGGGAAGAGGGACTGAAAAAACATTACTGCAAATAAGTATCATGATGGCAGCAGTGTAGCAGGAGAAAAGAAGACAAGAATATTGGTGCATTTTGGAGTTGGGATCAAACAAGAATTGATGACTAATTGGACCTAAGAGATAAGAGCTATGAAGCACTAAGAATGAATCCTAGGTACTGGGTTGGTTTTGCAACTGATTGAATGGAAGTACCATTTACTGAGATGGAAAAAGAAATGGAAGAGAAGCAGTTGGTGAGGACAATATCCAGAGTTTAATTTTGGACATGTTAATTTTGAGATGCCTGTGAAAAGTAGAGATGTTAGGTGGTTAGTTGAATATACAAGCTCAGAGTTCATCAGAGTAGTTCATAAGACTGTCAGGACTGAGACATAAATTTGAGACTCATTGGCACATAGATAGTATTTAAAGCCGTAAGTTGGATATGACCACCTAGGAAGAGGATCCAGACTGACAAGAAAAGAGGTCCAAGGCTGAGCCCACCTAGTTATCGAGCATTTAAAAGTCAGGTGGAGGGAAGGGGGCTCGAAAAATATGACTAAAGATGAATGGAAAGAAACAGAAAACCACTAAGGTATGTGGTTATGGAAACTAACAGAAGAGAGTATTTCAAAAAAAAAGTGGTCACCTGCATCAAATGATGCAGAGAGATTGAATTAGACAAGGACTGAAAATTGTCGATGGCATTTGTCAAAAAGGATCCCATTGGCAAATACAGCTAAAGCATTTTTACTGGAATGACTAAAATGAAGCCATGTGGCAGGTGATGAGGAAATAGTTACAAGTATATAACTCTTTCAAAAAGCTTTAGCACAAAAATTATGAAAAAGAAAATGTTTATTGTCACTAAACAACAATTGAATATTACCTATTTTAATAATAAGCCAAGGACAAATAGGCTATTTTAATTCTGAAATAATATATCACCATTAAAAATCACATTAATGAAAAATATGTAATGGCAGAACATGTCTATGACAAAATATTACTTGGAAAAGATATATATAAAATTTTAAGTATGATTCTATTTTCATAAAATAAATATTATATATTATATATCATGTATACATAATAAATGATGTAAATGATGTATATATAATATATACACATTATATATGTATACAATATATACATTATATATACACATTACAATATATGTATACAATATATGTGTATAATATATGTATAAATATATGTATTGTAATGTACATTACAATATATGTATAAATATATGTATAAAATGCTAGGGAAAAGAATTAGAATGATATAGTTATGAACTATGTATCTATGGGATAGATAAGTGATTTTAGTGTTTTATTTCTTTTCTATATTTCCAAATGTTCCACAATAAACTATGTTTTCATCAGAAAAAAATAACAAGCATTATGATAAAGTAATGTTTTGGAGTCTTTAAAACTTGCTACAATTAAAAGGACCACCAAGACCCAGTCAGTTGTATATAGGTCCAAACCCAGCAATTTGTGGTGTCATCAACCTTTACAATTTCATTTTTTCCACCTGTGTTCAGAAAGCCTACCTACAAATTTATAGAAGGGTGAGAGTTGGATTGATGTGAGTTTTGTAGGCTCACCAGGGTAATGGAGCAAAGAAGCAAAAAGAAACACGGGAGTTAAGTATAAACTAAGGCCAGGCATGATTGGAAGTAAAGACAAGTATAACCTGAGATGTAGGGAGAAAATAAAAGGGACTAGGGGCCTAAAGCTTAATGAACAGGCATGATAGGAGCAAAGGAGTAAAAAAATGGAAAAGGTAAGAGCAGGTGGTGAGAAAGTGGGATGCTCTCATTTAAGATTTTAAAAAGGCAAAATAAAAACCATTTTTAAAGGCAAAATAGTGTTGGCTTAAAATAAAGTCAAGGATACAACAGGGGTATAGTTATGGTTCAAGTCACTAAATCTGAAGAATGTGAGGAACTTTTACATTAAACGTTGAGATTAGACACTGAGGTGACCAAATGCAACCCAAGACAAGAGATGAGAACAATTACCACAGTCTGAAGACAATGATTTCAGTGAATCTGAAGTATTCACGAGATTGATTGAGCACAGGAACAAGAGGTAGATATTGCCATAGCTTGGAAGTATGAGCTTTAATAAGTAGAAATATTTTATATAAGGATTAAGGGAAGATTGAAGCAGTCATGACCTCTGACTGCCCATCCCAGGGTATATATGGTTTGAGGGAACCAAACCATTTAAGAAGGTTAGAAGCAAAATTACATCTTAAGTTAAAGCAAAGAGACGGGTGTAGTAGGCTATCAATATACTAATAATGTATGGAAGTTTTTGTAGGGCTTGGGGAAATGCATAAAGTAAAAGGATTGGACTGGATAATATCAATGGAAGATTGGAAAAGGAGAGAAAACAAATGTGTATGCTTGTTGGCCAAGACAACCTCAATGTTCTCCTCAGCTTGACTAAACTTTAGACAGCCTTCTTCCTGACTCCATGCTCTGACCTGTGTTTTATTAGAGCATTTACTTTAAAAAACTTGTAAGTTCTTCCACTAACCTTCTGAGATATAAATCTTTCTAAAAGCCCCTTGCCAGTTTTACAACCCAGGACTGCTTTCTCAAGGTCCTGGGAGCCATTCTTTTGAAATGTAATCATATGGAAAGATAGTGCCCCCATCTCCCAGTCTCTGTGGGAGGGTAGGAGCCTAGTTTTGATAGGCACCTTGCTTCAAGTTGTAAAAGTACCTTCTGTCAAGAAAACATAAGAAAATTTACTTTTCCTTTTAGTAAGACCAATTAGAAAATACAAATGGCCTAAGATTCCCCCCCACCCTAGCTCTCAAAAATCCTCCTGTCCTTTGTTTCAGTGGAGTTGAATTTAGACTGATTTTGGGGTTTTCTCCCCTGTTGCAATAGCCTTGAACAAAGTCTTCCTTACCTACATAACTTTGCCTGGTGCAATATTTTGCTTTGACAAAGTAAAAGAACAGATTTTGCAGAGAACATTTAATGTGTATAGTGGCCAAAAGTAACAAGGATGGGAAGCATTGTGAGATATTCTGGCCTTAGTGCTCTCATGTATCTCAGATTAAAAGGTGTCTCATTGTGGGGATAGGCTGCAATGTCTTATTCTGGCAACCTTTGTTTAATCAGAGGCTATTGAAATATTTTTTCCCACTCTTCTTTCTGTTAAGTGTTTATGGTGAAAAACATATATAATATGGTGACATATATAAATATGGTGACATAAAAGACATATATAAAATGGTGAAAGACATATATGTCTTTCCAAGATATATATCTCTCCATGATTAACTCAATAAAGCAATTTTACATCAGTGAGTTAGTACATATTCAAAATAATTTCCTAAAGTACTATACAGTTAGAACCAATAGTCATGCTGATTGTTCACAAAATATTCAGAAATATTTTAATGCTTCTAAATCTTCAGATTTTAAATTATATATTATTCCTATATCTTCTATTAATATTTACCATTCTAGATCTTCTCTTCACTCTTTTCCCTATGTTGTACTCAGGAGTATGGTTCAAAAGGGCTGCAACAATGGGTGACCTGTTTTTGTTGGTTGGATTCAGCAAATGGGGTACACTTGGCAGGAGATCTGATGGAGGCAGAATAGTGTGGTTCCTCCTGCTCCTTCATTGAAAAGTTGCTTCAGGCTGGCTGAGTCTATCAGCCGACCCTGCAGCTTCTATATGATCCCTTACACATAGCTCTTTCCACACAGTACTCATGGGGTTGCACACTCTTCTCGCCCCTCCCTCTTTCCCTCTCCCTCTTTCTTTCTTTCTTTCTCTCTCTCTCTCTCTCTCTCTCTCTCTCTCTCTCTCTCTCTCTCTGTCATGAGCATGTGCCACTAAAATGATATCACCCTGCCCCTTTCAGCCTAGAGATAGTAATGTTAGTAGATTCAATGGCACTGTGCTATTCTCTGTGATTTCCCTGTACTCTGCCCAGGCTTTTATAATTAGTCCCCTTATTAAACTCTTTTTAAATTACTCAAATTGAGTATTTTTCTGTGAAATCAGTTTGTTTCAGATTAAACCAAAATTTATCTAGAGAAATAAAGGAGCTGAGAAAGTAGTTTATACCAATTTTTTAAATCTACCCACATGGGAAAATCAAATTAAGTATTGGTTATAGTACATCGAGCTCTTAATAAATAGGCCACATTATAGGTGTCAGGGGGGAGGGAGATTAGTGATGACAATCAACCATCTCCCTTCTCCCCTACCCTAGGCCTGTTATAAAGATTAAGGCATTCTCCTTCAGGATGGATACAGTTTAGCAATGAAGACGAAAGGAGTAATTTTGTTTGGGCCCTGGAATAGTGCCTACTGGGCCCCTAGGCTTGTCTCTTTTCCAAAGGATATGAGTGATGTGAAAAAAGATGCACACCTAGTAATCTTGGCTTGTAATCAGGACTCCACTTCTTACAGAGTAATTTCATCACCCAAATTGGGTTCTGCTCCTAAGTTCAACCCTAAAAGTTACTACATCACAATAGGAACCTAATTCTTATCACTTTAACTGGTTTATCTTATTTATTTTTAAAAACTCTAACACAAAGGACTAAAACATTCTTGTGAGCAGCAGTTACTGATCAATAAAAGGTCTTAACATTCCTGTTCTTATCTAAGGATTTACAATCCCTATACAGACTTAACATTTGTTCTCTTTTCCTTTTCTCCTAAGAAAATTAACTGTAATGAGAATTTAACAAGATCCCCTATGTAGATTTAAAACTGAACATATATAAAACCATATGACAAAATGGATATATATTAAAACATTAAATTACCCTCCAAATTATCTCTAAATCTAAAATATCACCTTTCCCACTATAGAGAATATAGTAGTTAATCAAATCCTGTTAATCAAAATTTTCATACTTGTTTGAGTAACTTATTGGGCTGGTCTTAACTTCAGTTTCTCCTTACGTAAATGATATATGAGCCTCTCAAAGAATTAATTGTAGAAGAATGAATATAGCAATTTGAATGAACCCTTGGAATGACAATTTCTGTTTAGTCCATCCCTACCTTTTAAAACTTTTTATTTAACATTATATAAGTTAAAATAGAGCATTGTTTTGAAGAAATATGAAAAAGTGTAAGTTCTACTCTGAATTTTTCTAATTATATGAAGAAATGCTCAAGCAGAAAAGAAACCATTGAAAATGCAAATTCAGCTATTTGAAAGCCTATTAAAAATTCTTTATTAGAAAAAGAAGACCAAAGTTTTCATACATGCCAAGAAAAAAATGCTTAGAAAAATCCTCCAGGGACAAATTATGAACTTGCTGAGGAAGAACTTTGAAAGGATATAAGTATCCCTTCTATCCATTCTGACTTTAGATTATGGATGACTGCAGATCATTTTCATAAATAAAACCACCAGAAGTTTCTATAAAAAGAGTTTCAGAGTTAGATTCTACTTGTGAAAAATCTGCTGCCCTATCCAGAATAAACCCACTTTCTGACTCCTCTACCCTTCCATAAGTCTTCCCTTGAAGAGAAGGTGAAAGAGGCCCATCTTGGACTAGAGGTTTTACAGCAGGATGGTAGGATCTGGGCTATACCTGTTTTATCCAAATTACATGTGCCCCCTACAAACTTGAGTGCTCTTTGACTATTTACCCCCACAGGAACACCACCTCTCAATTAACTTCCAGTACTTGTTTACTCTAAACAGCCCCATGGTGTCAAATAGGTTAAAAAAAAATCCACATCTATGATTCCTGAAGGTTTATGGAGTAACATACACATAAAAATTAGAGCAACTGAGAAAAAAATATCCTTATCAAATGAGGACATTTAGAATAATTCTTTAAGGGATTAAATGTACAAAGGACTAAAGTTCTAGCTCAGCTGAACATATTGGACATGCTCAGCTCTTGCTGGGAGGTGAAACCTCTCCATGGACAATAGAGGCCACTGCACACACAAATGGAGCATAGCACCTGACTCTGGAGATTCATTCTAAAAGTATGAGTTGTCGGCTCTAGCACTGCGAAGCATTAAAAACCCAAGCACTGTTCTCTGATGATAACATTGTTCCTAACTACTTGGCACCAGGAGTCACACTGGAAACCACTGACAGCAATATAAGGCAGACTGAGCAAATGGGATCCCCATTCTCCCAAATTTTGACATGACATTATACTATATTGCATTCAGTCCATGGCTAGATCTGTATAACTAAGTGTGAAGCCCACAGGCCTTGACAGAAAATTTTGATGACGCATTTAGAAAAATTGGAAAACATCCTCATCTCAACTCTAAATCATTTTCTGCTTTAATCATACAAAGAGCTATACCACCACCCTTCCGTTTTGTGTTGTCTTGTTTTAAAAGAGCTATGTAAAACAATTTTTTCAATGCCAGCTTCATAGTGAATACCAAATTGATTAATAGAGACCAAATCAAAACAGGCTTAAACTGCAGCAGAAATTTCAAGTAGGCATTACTTGAAATCAAGTATATTGTTGCAAAGAATATTGATGTTGCGCCAAATAAGATATAGAAATTCCTTAATTTCTAAAAATGGGACTGGACTCATATTATGTAAATCAGAGATTGCACATAGGTCTATATGATGGGTTAGTTCCACACATATATTTATGTAATTGTAAACATAAAAGGCTTCCCCTAACTTTGATGCTGAAAGTTTCTTTAATAAGAGGCAAAGCTATTCCATAAGAGATATAATCTAACATGCAAATATCCTTCAGAAAAAAACATATTAATTTAATTTCATAATAAGCTTGTAAATGGCATTTTTGTGGTTTTTCCTTTTTTTTAGAGCGGTCTCTGATCATGAAGAGAAGGAAGAAAATATGTAGACCCTAAAGATATTTAAAAGGGGGAAATAGATGACTCAAGGTAAAATGGGGTAGAGAATGCTGAAAATAAACAGTCTATTTCACAATTTGTCAAGCTTTAATCTCACCATAAAAATTATTGAAAAATACACTAACACATTGAGACCTCCAATCTTCTCAGTGTTTATGCATATCATTAAGTATATTAAAGCAAAATATGAGTTTCTAATACACAACAATAAAAAAACATTGATAATAGGGAAAATGTAATTTTGCCAAACCAATTTAGGCTTTTGACAGAAAGCAATTTCCCAGTTTAAGAAGATAAAATATCCTTAAGAATATTAAGCTGCAGAGTCAACAACACTGCCAATTTGTCTGAGTGGTCATGAATGGTCATGAAACAAATGCTTAATTTTTATATTCAAGCAGTAATGCCAGTTATATCAGTGATAACAGAACACCTGGTGAAGAATGCTGAGATAATAATACAATAAAATATAATAAAACAAGGCTCAAAGGATAGGGGGCTTTCCCCTGGAAGATAACTCAGTTAAAGCTCAGAGAAGGAGAGAGGACAACATGGGACCTAGGGAGTGTCAGAAAGTGACTAATGATCTCCTCCTGTAGCAACAAATGGATTCATGCATACACTAGTCACCATTTGCCTAAATCCCTCAGATTGCTTGTGCTCTTTTTTTTCAATGATCTAAAGCAGGAGTTCTCAACCTTTTTAAACAGGGGGCCAGTTCACTGTCCCTCAGACCGTTGGAGAGTGCGCACTGTGAGCCTGGGACGAGTTGGCTGCTAAGCAGGACAGGCAGAGGCGGCAAAAACACCAGGAGGGCTAGATAAATGTGCTAGGTGGCCCGCATGTGGCCTGTGGGCCATAGTTTGAGGATGCCTGGTCTAAAGAATTATTTTGAGAATTTTGGACAATACTAAAAAATAACATCTCTATGGATGATCTATTATGTGTCAGACATAGTGCTAAGTACTTCATATGATTCATTTAACAAACATAAATGATATGTCCATGTCCTAATACTCAGAACCTGTGACTGTGTTAGCTTACATGGCAAAGGAAAATTAGAGTTGCATATGTTATTAACCTTGAGATGGGGGTATTATCCTGGATCATCTAGGTGGGCCAAATTTAATCACAAGGGTCCTTAAAAGTGGGAAAGGGAGGCACAAAACTGAGAGATTTGAAGATGCTGTGCTGATGGCTTTGAAGGTGTAGGAAAGATCTATGAGCCATGGAATGTGGTGGCCTCCAGAAGCTAGAAAAGGCAAGTGAATGGACTCTTCCATGGAGCCTCCAGAAGCAATGCAGCCCTGCCAACATGTCCATTTTAGTCCAGTAAGACCCCTTTCAGACTTCTGGCCTTTGTAACTGTAAGAAAACACAGTTGGGTTGTTTTAAATCACTAAGTTTGTGGCAATTTGCTAGAGCAACAATAGGAAAACTACTATATTGAGAGTTCCACTGTTTCATTTAATCCTGACAGAATTATATGAATTTATTATAATATTATTGTTATTTAACTGATGAAGGAACTGAGTTATTGAGCGTCTGGTTAACTTGCCCAAATTTACCCAGCTAGTGGGTACCCGAACCAGATTTCAAAACTATTCTAATTCCAAAGTCTACCCACTTAATTATTATACTATAAATCTTCTCTCATGAGTTGATATTACCACAAACTCAATATTCCAATTCCCCACCATGTATTTATTCCAATAAAATGTTCTGTCGCTAGGATTTTCTTTTGTATCAACACATGAGGCAGCTGGTGCAGACTGCAGCCCTTCCAACTCAGAATGAACAAGCACATGGTATAAAACAGTAAAGCATAGACTAAAAACAGAGGAAGACTAGGAGATTTGCACATATAGTTGTGAGCAATGAAGCAGGGAGGCATTCTGACAGCTGCTGGTGACAAGCAGATTGGGTGCTGTAGGACATCAGACTCCATAAATGCCAACAGAGCTTTCAGTAATGGTTCCTACCAGTACAGCCCACTGACACCGTGTTTCAGTGTTGACAGATTCAAATAAACATTCCCATTTCTAGTGACTCATTGGGCAGAGACAATCTGACATATGGACTGACCCCCACATCTGGATAGAGGTCCTTTTACTAAAGAATGTTTATACTGCACTTTTTGCTATTAATCATTTAAAGGATGGTTGTTTTTCCTTCTGATTTTTATTGGTTTTCACGGAAACAGCCATCAACTAAAACCTCATACTCAGTCCACTCAGATGTCCCCACTACAAGTCTCAAGGTTTTACTCCTTCCCAATCAATTCTTTATCACATAAGAGACCTGGCAAGATTAGAACTTAACATTGTAATTCTGCAATTCACACAATTAAATATTATGCCTGATTTTCAGTAAGCTCCAAGAAATAAGAGATTCTTTTAAGAGGCTCTCTGGTTCTCTGATTATGACTTTGGCTGAGAGCTTCAAAACCTCAGTTCAAATTTCTTCCGTGAGTGCTCCCAGTGCATTCAAAGGAAGCCACCCCAGGCCACAGTGCTTTTAGCCGTCATTACTGCCCTAACGATCAGCAGGTATCAATGCACTTGATTATTAGGTACTTCAACACAATTAACAGCAGGTGAAATTTTAACTTTAATCCTGATAACACTACACACCATGGATCACTAATATTCCATTACCTATTCACACAGAACGCAGCACTGCATTAAAGCCCAAGTACACAACCAAGCCAATCCCCAAATCTCATCTTTGAAGATGTTTCCTGAGACTACTTCTGGAACCAGTTTTGCATTGGTTGGGAAATAGTCAGGATACAAGATAAGACTTATCGACACAGAGAACAATTAATGTGAAAAATGATTAATGATGTATTAAAAAACTGAAAATACAAAAAGGAATTTTAAGGAATCATGGAGATTGTAATCACAAAGAGCAGCTACCACCTCCATCTGCTGGGGGAAAAAAAGGAATAGTTTGTAATGACAAAACATAGATGCTTGGAGGAGGGACCCATGGACCTGAAACTCATGTATCTGAGGAGAAGGCACTGCTCAGCTGGTGCTGGTCCTTTGAGTGGTCATAATAAGGCTGGTTCTGCAAGTATTATAAAAACTACAATCTGGCATCACTCACAGCAATAGAAAGGAACTGCCTCTGCTGCTGCGGTGAAGAAGTTTTGATGGGGAAATGCTGAAAGGAGCAGCCAACAGCAGGAATGAGTACCCCCAACCCCTGTAGCCAGCAAGGCAGGCTCCTACCAGTGGCTCCTCTTGGCAGACCCTAAACAGGGAACCAGCCTGCCTACAGAGCAGAAAGGTGGTCTCCAGCATCCCAGCTCTAGCAGGGAGGCAATTGCTACATAACTAGCACATGGTACAATGTTTGTTCATTTCTTTCATTCACCAAATATTTTTAAATGCCTACTATATTCTAGGCACTTTTAAGCATTGAACGAAAGAACAGAGTCCCTGCTTTCATGGAGCTGACATTTTGGTAGAGGGAGACAGATAATAAGCAAATGATAAATAAATATTTGACATTTCAGGTGGTAAAAAATGCTTTGAAGAAATCAGCATAAGGCGGTAGAGAGAAATAAGGCCAGAAGCAGTACTGATAGAGGCAGTGGGCAGTGGAGCTGGACTACCAGACTCTTAGCTGAATCTTACCACTGCTTCTTACCAACACTATGATCTTAGGCAAGTTACTTAAACTCTCTGTACCTTAGTTGATTTCATTATGTGTCAGAGATAATGATGACAATAAAAATATTGACCTCATGGAATTGCTGTAAAGATTAAATAAGTGGCTATCTATAAAGTGCTTAAAGCAATATATGATGCATAGTAGGTGCCATATTATTGTTAAAAAGTGGTACAGTTTAATGGCAGAAGCTACAAAGAGCCCAGGTTGCAGGGAGGAAAGTGTAGTTACGGTAAAGGAAGAGAGAAAACGTCATGGAAAGAGTAAGAAAGAACAAAGACACTTACCTCACCTTCAGATCAGTGGTATGAGGGATATAGAAGAGAAATAGCCACCCTTGAGAGATAGATACACAAGGGAGGCCTGGTGTTCAAGGGAGAGCCAGGTTTAAGTTAGATTAAAAGTGTGAAAGCCACACTCAGAAAAGAGGTTGAGGATGCTGTGCTGTAGATGGTAATGGGAGCAATTTAGAGAAAGAAGGACACAGATGTGTAAAAGAGGTATCTACTTGTTACCTCACTTTTAATAAAAGTAAAAACACCATGATTAGAATGATAATGGTTTCCTGATGGTAAGAACACCAAAACATTTATAATGAGCAAAAATACAATTTCTATAACATTACCCTATTTACAAAATGTTTTCACTTCTGCTTTCTTATTTGTTGCTCATAATAAAATTATAAAACTGGCAGATAATATACATTCACAATGAAGGCATGGGCAAATCTAGTATTAGTCTAATAACTCACAAATATTTGACAATAGCTAGGAGAGTGAATGTAGCTACAGAAAGCTAAAATAAGGCCTTGGAGAAAATATGCTGTAGACACTTAGATGTTTTCACACAATATATGTGAAACAGTAGATGGGGTCTGAATTGCTAATGTATCTAAATTAAAAGAAAGGCTCTTTGATAGAGCAATATCCTGGATAAAGCAAAAATTAACTGGGCCATGGATCCCTAATGGCTCAATCACAAGGCCACTTCACAGAGGTCCTGTCATATTGGTAAACAGTTCATCAGATGTGGCCATTCCGCATACCTGTCAACACACAGAAGCCTCAGGTGACTCAGGCTAAGACCTGTCCGCTGCCCTCCTCCCCAGCTGCCACTGCTGGCATAACTAGAAGGAACTCCTGGGAAATTCCAACAGGTGCTTCATATAGACCACTTAGAATTCTAAAATACAACAATAGTATCTGAAAATGGCTTTTTAGAATAACAAAATCAGGATTAGTTTCCTAGAGCCTCTCATTTTACTGATTTGAACAATGCAGTAAAGTAAGGTGATCTACTTGAGGGCACACAGATTCAGAGCCAGTTAGTGGCAGAGATAGAGCTAAATTCTGGTGTCCTGGATACTGAACCCAACATTCTCTTTCAGCTCTATATGCTGCCTTAAGATTATTGGGAAAATTGTACAGGAAACAAAAATAACCTGGAATCAAAACCAATATAGGAAAAGAAATAGTGGCGGGGAAGACATCTTTTACAGATGCATGTGACTAAGTTTATAGAAGAGACAAAAGTGGCTCATCGATATATTTAATCATTATGTATAATGCACACATATTCTCAAAAGATGTAACTTAAAAGAATTTAATTTCCATAGCTTCCAACCTGTAATCTTTATATTCAAATTAATTTGTAAATACCTTAAAGATAGCGACTTCATTTTTCAAGTCTTGGTATTCCCTCCAACCCAGCACAAAGCTGGGCCCACACAGTTACCCAGTAACTGTTTCTATTTAACTGATTGTAATACTTCACATAATATTCACCCTCAAATATGCAAATTATTTTTAAATTTTTCTTCTTGGTTTAGCAAAGCAGCATTTAGAATTTTTCTAAAGTATTCTACTAATGTCTTGATTTTCCTACTCAATTTCAACCCTATAGAGTGTGCTATTTTATTTAGAAAACATTGTTTTATTTAGTCATTTTTCAACAAAATTCACAAGTCAAAATTATGATTTAGGTTAATACAAAGTAACACATTTGAAGTTATGAAGCTTTGTTTTATGAAATGCTTAAGCAAACAAAGGTTATTCTACATAAAATGCCACATAAAGCAATTTAGCAGACTTGAAAAGCAAGAAAGGGGAGGGAATTATGTGCAAAGAACTACATAGGAATGGATCACTTCTAGTTTCTATGGTAACCAATATAAATGAATACCTTTTTGGAAAATGGACTAGCAAAGTCAGTGAGATGTAAAATTTATGAACACAAAAACCAAAGACCCAATCCAATCTTATGATATAGTAAGACATCCACAGTGTTCCTCTAAATGGAATTGTAATAATATATATATAAAAAAAAACCCTATTGCTAACAGGCCTGTTCAGATGATCAGAGGATATTTTTCTTAATTCGCTATTCTGCCTTCTGGATATTTGTCTACTACACAAACATTTATCAATAATTGGGAATGACTTTTTTATTACTTGTTGTATCATTGATTATAACTCTAGTAAAGAAGCCAATGAGGCCATGATTTTCCAATAATCCCTTCTTCCCAACAGAGTGTGGTGTGGTAAGCTGACTGCAGAGATCTGGACATGCAACAAAAAAGCTTATTAAAAATTAATTAAAACATTAATAATGAAACAAACAAATAACAAAAAAAAGCAGAGACATGTATATCATTTGCTTTTCTCTTATCAAGGCAAGTACATAAATCTACTTTGTTATAAAGACCATACTAAATATATGTTTTCAGTTTTATAGATGGAGAAGAGAGAGTACTATGTGAAGTTATTTTCAGGAAGAGAACTAAATTCGTTGCCCAGGTGCCCTGTTGCTTTTCTGACTAATGTATGCTTAGCCTACTCAGTATAATAAAGATAGTCAAAGATTATACAATTTTTATCCATTTAAACATATATAACTTTATTCCCCAAGTGAATTATGGCTGAAATAAGACATTTACCTGAAGAAGAATCTTCTTATAATCACACAAAATTTAGTGATGAAGAGAGCTGAACAGTGATTTCAACATGTCATGTAAATTTGTCATGAATAGGAGAAAATTTCACAGTGTAACTTGCAAAATACTTTTATTTAATACTTATTAGTATCATAAAGTTGTCTAGAAATCAGTCAGTATCTTTGAGCATATTGAGTTTGAATTTCAACATGCCAATTCTCCTACTCCATCTGTCTATTCCATTGCTTTAAAAGGAAGGGATTATATCTAAATGCTGAGTGTCTGTGTATTGCCCCAGATTGATGAACTGATGCTGCTGTTTCTCTCAGCCTCAGATTGTAAAGAGCTGTTCCTACAACATACCCAGAGCCTCGCCTTTTTATACATATCAGTTAGTCTATGACATTTGTGATGTTATCAGAGTTTCTAAATATGTCATTGTTAATCATTCATCTTATTCCAAAATGATGCTGCTGATAGCGACTACATGCAGACTAATAAGATCAAAGTCAAAACAACAGGTCTTTCCAAAAGATCTTTTTTTTATTATTTTCAATTATTCATTCAGAAACACTATAGGAGGTGATGGAAATGCAAGGATGAGTAAGATGCCCTGCTGTCCAGGAAATCACAAGCTAGCAAGAGAAAGAAACAAAGAGTGACTATAGAAATGTTATGGTTGCATAAAAATTCAGTAATCATTCAAAAGAAAAATCCAAATCAAAACAAGTATTCAAAATTTATCTTTTAATGCCTACTGCTTTGCTTTGAAATATTTCCAGTTTTGAAATTCCTCATTTTCCCAAAGTAGTATTTGTAGGAAATTATCACTGATACTTTGAAGTTATCGTGTCAGGTATGTTCAGGACTGTTAAAAGAAAAACTTTAGATAAATTAAATTTAGCAGAGTTTATATGAGTAAAGAATGATTTATGAATCAGGCTGCACCCTGAACTATTAAATGTTCAGAGAGCTCCACCCACAGTGTGGGCAGGCAGTACCTATTGACAGAAAAAGGAAGTAATGCACAGAAATGGCTTGATGGATTACAGCTCCACATTTGCCTTTTTGGGGCCTGATATGATGAGACATTTGCTTTATACGGGCATGGTCTGATGATTGGAAGCCTGTAATTGGGTGAGACTCAGCTACTTGTTATAAGAATGTATTACTAGATTTAGGCAGTACAAATGTTTTTTTGTTACATAGATGAATTATAGAGAAGTCTAAGCTTTTAGTGTACCCATCACCTGAATAGTGTACATTGTACTCAATAGGTAATTTTTCATCCCTCCCCTCCCACTCTCCTTCCCCCTTCTAAGTCTCTAATGTCCACTATGTCACTCTGGATGATCATGCATACCCATTGCTTAGCTCCATTGGTAAGTGAAAACATGTTTGGGTTTTAGTTCTTGAGTGAAGTTGAAGTTTGTTTACATACTGTTAGATTGCAGTTTACTACTTATGGAGGCAGCTTTAGGCCAAATTTAACTTAATTTAACTAGACAATTTCAAATACATGTGAAGCGTGAAGCAATACATGAAATTGGCTTTTGTGAAGTATTTTTTATATTCTATTACTTTATTAAACTCTCTCTGTTTTTCACACACATATGTATACACACATTTAATATTATCTTTTTATTTTATTTTACTAGATTTAGGCAGTACAAATGTTTTTTTGTTACATAGATGAATTATATAGTAGAGAAGTCTAGGCTTTTAGTGTACCCATCACCTGAATAGTGTACATTGTACTCAATAGGTAATTTTTCATCCCTCCCCTCCCACTCTCCTTCCCCCTTCTAAGTCTCTAATGTCCACTATGTCACTCTGGATGATCATGCATACCCATTGCTTAGCTCCATTGATAAGTGAAAACATGTTTGAGTTTTAGTTCTTGGATTACTTCACTTAGGATAATGGCCTCTAGTTCCATCCAAGTTGCTGCAAAAGACATTTGATTTCTTTTCATGGATAAGTAGTATTCCATATATATGTGCATATGTGAGTGTGTGTCTGTCTGTATATATAGCACATTTTCTTTGTTCATTCATAGGCATTTAGGTTAGTTCCATATCTTTGCAATTGTGAATTGTGCCACAATAAACATATGAGTGCAAGTATCTTTTTGATAAAATGACTTCTTTACCTTTGGGTAGATACCCAGTAGTAGGATTGCTGGATCAAATGGTAGGTCTACTTTTAGTGCTTTGAGAAATCTCCATACTGATTTTCATAGAGGTTTTTCTAATTTACATCCCCACCAATAGTGTAAGCTTTCCAATGTGCCTTTTTCCAGTACCTAAAGAACTTTATAAAATGTTGTTAGGATAAAATTTTATACAATTGCAAAATTTGGATATAAAAATAAATAATAATCATTGATGTCTGTTACATTATAGAAAGTTTAGCCTTTTCTTCAATAAATACAATAAAGTATATTGGAAAAAAATTTCTTGACTTACATGATCACCTACAATTTTAGTGTTCCAAAGATGGCATTACTTGCTTTGTTATATCATGGAAAAGTACAGATGTTTCTGGAAGGTATCAGAAGCCCTATCCACACTGAACACCTACAAAAGTACAAAGCCCTCTGCCTCTGCACAACACTGACTCTCAGACCAAAAACACTAACTCCATCTCTCCAATCTGTCTTCCAGGCACACCAATAGATTCAAATTGTCTCCCAACCACCGATAGTAAAATCACTTTGTCTAAAGCTGGGTATCATGAAATTCTTAAAGTGCTTTTCCAATATTCATTATGTTTGTGCAACATATTCAAAGTATACAACAAGCATATTTTTGCTGTGTTTTTTCTTCTTAAATATATAGGATAGAGAGCAAAAAAGAATGAAAATTTCAATGTTACCAACTTCCTCAATTCTAAGACTTCATTATGATTGATCTTGTCCTGGCAAGTGGGTGTAGATAGTATTAAAAAACTTTGTAGACATTAAGTTTGGTTTGGAAATTGTGGCCACTTTGCTACCATACAATCTGACGATTTTCATAAAGAGCTGTTAATACAGTTTTTTTTTCTTTGTTAATCAGTATCCCTATGCAGTGGGCTTCAGTGGAGATTTTGAGGATAGTTTTCAACTCTGCTATAGTAGCTACATATTCACAATTTCTGGTGGTCTTTATTCCTTTCTTTAGATCTACATTTCCATCTGATCATTGTACTTCTACCTAAGGACTTCTTTTAAAATTTCTTATAATGCTCCTGTGTTCATGATGAATTCTTTCAGCCTTTACTACAGCCTGGAGATTCTCTCAAGTCAGGATACTGAGGCAGTCATGGAGTTTGCCTTTTCTCTTTTCACCATGTGTTTCCCTTTTCTCAGAA
The DNA here is from genome assembly GCF_040939455.1 of Microcebus murinus. NCBI lineage: Eukaryota > Metazoa > Chordata > Mammalia > Primates > Cheirogaleidae > Microcebus > Microcebus murinus. Next base: position 52,036,286 of record NC_134109.1, on the reverse strand, counting down.
ATCTCTGTCCTGTGTTGCCTATTGTTAAATATCTGAAAACAGTTTGTTTTATGTGTTTTGATTGTTTCTGTTGTTAAGGCAGGAAAATAAATCCAGTCCCTATTAATCCATCATGGCTAAAGGCAGAAATCTTACCCCTTCATAGACAAAAAAAAAGTCCAACTTTCTTTTCTTTCCTGCTTTATTGAGGTATAACAGACAAATAAAAATTGTATATATTTAAAATGCACAATGTGATGTTTTTATATATGTACACATTATTAAATGATGACTACAATTAAATTATTAAATAAGTAACACCTCCATTACTAAAGAGTTACCATTTTGTGTGTAGGGGGGTGAGGATACAAGATTTACTCTCTTAGCAAATTTCAAGTAAACAATACAGTAGTATTAACTACAGTCACCATGCTTTACATTATATCCTCAGAACTTACTCATGTTATAACTGAAAGTTTGTACCCCTTGACTAATATTGTTAGGGACCGACCTTCCACAGCCCCACTGGACAGAAAAGCAGAGACATCGAGGATGCAATCACACAAGAGGAGGTTTATTTTCGGGCTAGCCAGGGTCCAAGCCCCAGAGCACCAACGCAGTGGCCACTCTTGCAGGCAAGGACCCCGACCGGGGTTGCAGCGGGCCTTTTATCCCTATGGTGCATACGCTATGCATTGGCTGATCACGCGTGGATCATGCATTGACCTTTAACATGATTGGTTGGCTGGTAGCCCCACTATACAGTGGTTCAAACAATGCAAAGTTGGCAAGCAACAGTTTCCATGGTGCAGGCAAGCAAGCAACAGTTTCTAGAAGCGGACGTCTCGGTCAGCCTTCCCGGATGTTGCTTCTGGCTTCACTGGGGGCGCGGGGCCTTGCAGGTGTGCAATGACTCAACCCCTCACAATATACCCCCATTTCACCATCCCTCAGCCACTGGCAACCAGCATTCTACTGTCTGCTTCTACGAGTCCAACCTTTTTATATTCCATGTATAAGTGAGAACATATGGTATTTATTTATCTCTCTGTGTCTGGCTTCCTTCATTTAGCATAATGGCCTCTGGGTTCATCTTTGTTGTCACAAATGGCAGGAATTTCTTCTTTTTATGAATGTATAATATTCCACACACACACCAGTTTCTTTATCCATTCATCTATTGACAGGTATATAGGTTGTTTCCATATCTTGGCTATTATGAATAATATCACAGTGAACATGGGGGTGCAGATATGACTTTGACATACTGATTTTATTTCCTTTGTACATATACACAGTAGTGGGATTGCTGAATCATACAGTAGTTCTGTTTTTAAGTTTTTGAGGAATCTCCATACTTTTTTTTTCATAATGGCTGTACTCATTTACATCCCACCAGTGTGTAAGGGTTTCCATGTCTCCACATCTTCACCAACACTTGTTATCTCTTGTTTCGTTTTTTATTATAGTCATCCTAGTATGTGTGAGGTGAGATCTTATTGTGGTTTTGATTTACATTTTCCCAATGATTAGTGATATTGACCATTTTTTCATATACTTGATGGCTATTTATAAGTCTTCTTTGGAAAAATGTCTATTCAGGTTTTTTGCCCATTTTTAAATTAGCTTATTTGGTTTTTTGCTATTGAATTATATGGGTTCCTTATATATTTGGATATTAACCCTTTATTGAATATATACTTTTGCACATATTTCACTCCATTCTGCCGGTTTCCTTTAAATTTTATTGATTGCATCTTTTGCTGTACAGAAGCTTTTGTTTGTTGTAGTCCCACCAGCTTTCAATGAAACCTATATTATGAAAAATGTTAATTGTTTTCATCTACCGGGTAGATGAAATAAGTAACACCTCCATTACTATATTACAGGCTCACGCCTGTAATCCTAGCTCTCTGGGAGGCTGAGGCAGGAGGATTGCTCAAGGTCAGGAGTTCGAAACCAGCCTGAGCAAGAGCGAGACCCCGTCTCTACTATAAATAGAAAGAAATTAATTGGCCAACTATTATATATAGAAAAAATTAGCCGGGCATGGTGGTGCATGCCTGCAGTCCCAGCTACTCAGGAGGCTGAGGCAAAAGGATTGCTTGAACCCAGGAGTTTCAGGTTGCTGTGAGCTAGGTTGATGCCACAGCACTCACTCTAGCCTGGGCAACAAAGTGAGACACTGTCTCAAAAAAAAAAAAATTGTTTTCATCTTTGTGGTTAGTACCTTCTATGCTTTATCAAAGATGTTATAAAAATAAGTGTAACAAGATGTTAAGAAAATAATTTTTGGCTGAGTCAACAAGAGACCACAGATACATCCCAAAGAAGATGCTAGAACATATGCAAGATTTACAAAGAATTTCACAGCTTTCAAACTCCTCACTCATATTGAGGTTATAAAAGGATTTAGAGTTGAAAGATATGGGAAAAAGCATTTCTCTAAAAAAAAAGTTGAAGCTCTGCTGTGAATTCTACCTGCTGCAAGGAGGAAATGGACTTTCATCTTAGGCAAAAGGATTTCAGTGAAGTATCAGAGTACTTAATATGTGTCCTCTGCAATTAGTGGTCTGGTGTCTAATATCTGTGCAATCTACATTGTGATTTACTGTGCTAGCTGTTCCAATGGCAGAGCAAGGAAGCAATTCCTGAGCTGTGCATGGATTGCATTCCCGGAGAATGCATGGATTTCCCTTCAAGAACAAGAGAAAAAGAGCTGGCTTTCAGTGACCATAGGCCATCACCAAAAAACCACCTAAAGATCTCAGGAGAAAGAATCTGAAGGCACTGATGGGTTATGTAGAGCTGAAAAAGAACTATTTAAATTAGATGTATTATCCCCTGTAAGGACACTTGTCTTAAGTGAAATATCCCTAGCATTTATATGAAATAGACTCACTTTTTAACAACTATAGAGCCTAGAAGAGAGCACAAATGCCAGTCCAGGACAACAATGCCAATCAAAAGAGAATCCTTTCCTACCTCCTCTATTCCTGAAAGGCCACAGACAGGGTTTGTAAGATGAGAAATGAAAAGATGAAATGTTAATTAGGAGAACTCTCAACTTTAAAGCAAGTTAGGATATTTTATCATTATGAAGAACAGAACATTTTCATTGTTATATTGAGACTCTATTTGTGACTTCAAGTGACTGTTGAAACCTTTATAGTACCTAGAAGAGACCAGAATGTCATGAGGTCTGCCCAAGTTTTCACCCAGGGCCAGGGGAAGAACTAACTTCATAGTTTAGATTTAAAGGACAGTCAAGATGAGGGGAGTCAAAAATAGGATCTCCTGGTGATTACATCCCACAGATTGTTCTTATTCAATATAAAGGCTTTATAAGAACTTAGGAAAGATAAACAAAACCACAAATGCAGAGGTAAATATTAGATCTAGGAAGCTAAATCATAATTATGTTTCTATATAGAAACATACTATAATGATTAAGGAAAGAATAATGTTTATTTAGAAACTTATATAAACATGTAAAATAACTACAGTTTTACTCGAGGGTAATTGAAATGAAAATAAGAGAAAAGCTTATTATGAGTCTTTTTTTAAGGTCTTCATGATGTCCTTTTAAGTTGTTTAATTTTAACAACTCTATTCCATTCAGTGTAAACATTTTGATTTCAACAACATTTCATAATCTATCCAACATGTAAAATCACATTAATGCAATGCCTGACTAAATCTGATTTTCAAAAATTTTTGTGTTCATTATAGACAAGAAAATGTACTCCAAAGAAATCAGGAATTATCACATTATGTATTACAGCCATTTATTTGTGGAAATGGAGCATGAAATAAACTATTTAGTTCATTAGCTCAAGTAGGAGATCACTGTTCAAGCATGTTGTCCATTAATCATTGATAACCAGTGTTTAGTGTGCAGACATGCACGACTGCTAATGTGGCTAAATAATGTAGGATCTTCTTCATAAAAATCATAGTATATGCAAGTTTTCTGTGTGATTTATCACAGTGCCCTTGGCAGAGCCCACAGGAAGATCTTAAAATGGAGATTAAGTACTAAAGTTTTATATGTTTTTATAAAACAGATTTGAAAAATTTCAAACATTCTTCCTGCTCCCCTTTTTCTCTTAGGATTTGTCAAACGAAACTTGGAAAATCATCTGTGTGACAAGTTAAAGCTCTGACTCCCTTTTGAAACCATAGTTCACCCTGTTCTGATAAGATCTTGTAACAGATGATTGATATCCGGTCAATAATCTCCTGATGAATGTTGCTAAATACTCCTTAAAAATACTGAATGGAAGGAAACCAAAGGAAATCATGTACAGAGTGTGTTCAAAGGCTCATTTTCCCCCGTATTGAAATATTAAGGGGGAGATTGATTATAATTTAAAGGTGTTTTCTTCTCTGAGATTACCAATAAGATAACTTATAATATTAATTCTGCCACTTCCCAACTTTAATAGCAAAAGTTTTAAATTCTCATTTAAAAATAGCAGCACCATTCAAAATACTGATACCATGAAAATGCCAAAGTTCCTGTGACAGCTGAATAATAAACTGGTGTAGTCAAATAATGGAGCACACAGAGCAATGAGAATGAACACTGCAACTCAGCAATACAGGTTAATCTCACAAACATGTTAAGCAAAAGAAGCAAGACCTCAAAGAGCATACACTGTATAAGTGCACTTACACAAAGTACAAAAAACAGCAAAACTAAATTGTGCTGTTAGAAGGCGGGATGTGGTCACCTTTAGTGAAGGCACCAGTGATGGGGGATGATTAGCGACTAGACAGGAACATAATATGAGAGGTTTTTGGACTACAGCTGACGATCTGGTTTGTGACCTGGGTGCTCCTTTCATAGATATGTTGACTTTGTGAAAATTCAGTGAGTTGTACACTCATGGTATGTGCTGCTTTCTATAGGTATGTTATACCTCAATAAAATGTTAATCATAATCATATAAGGATGTAGAATGAAATATATAGGTCCCTTCCTGTGAACAGCCAGAGAATCTGGCTGAAGAAGGACTGGGACACAGCAGAGGACAACAGATAGTACAGGAAGAGAACACACAAGCTGAGAGCAGGAGCAACAGAGAGACCTGTGCCGTCTGAAGGCAGCCCTCAGAGCAGAGAAACAGCCAGTGAACTGGAAGGGAAGCAATGTGCAGTTGTCACTGATTGAATTAGGTAATGCTCTCTGCTTGTTATTAAACTTCGCTTTCTGATAGTTAAGGAATGCTTGCAATTGAGGAAAAACTGGCTTTTCTGGAAGGCATACTCCCCAGGTTTATTGTGACATCAGCTAGAAACACAAGAAATGTGATATTAAAAAAGGTAACCCGTCATGCCCTTTGGGTTTTGGCTGGTACCCCAGCCCCAAAATTTATTTCTATTTTTAGCTCCCAGGTAATTTTATAGTATCTATTTACCATATCTCATTTAAAGAAATCTAGTTTGCACCACATTTGCTCTCTTTGAATATGTACAAACCACCTCCCAGGTGGTTTCACTAGCCAGGGTCTGCTTGTTGCAGGATTTAGATATTTGCCACCTCACTTTCTCTGGTCTGGTAATTTTCTAATCCCAATTCAATCCCATACACCAGCTCCAGTTATTTCACCTGGGCTTCATCTTACGTGACTGGGTTTGGATATGTTTTTGGCTTGACTCTCTTTCAAGACTTAACTTTTCAGACCTTCCATTGACAGATGAGGGTTCCATTCACACCCTTGTCTTCAGATGTAACTTCAAAATATCAAGTGGTCACAGAGCCTATCTTCTATCACACCATCCTATTAAAGGAACCAGACTGGATAAAACTTAAAGTAAAGATTTGTCCTGACAAATTCAGAAGGACACTTGAATAGCATTTGCTCTGGATTTTGAAATTAAATAATTCCCCAATATATATATACTTATAAGATGGCAGAGAGAAATAATCATTGGTAATTTTAAGAATACTAATAATAGGTAACATTTAATCAGCCTCTACTATGTACTTGGGACTGACTTAATGTTTCTATATGAACTATCTAATTTAAGCCTCACAAGTGACAGAGATTCTCTTCTCAACCAAACTGTGGTCAGGTTCCCCTGAGTGCTCTTCTTGACTGTGCCTAGACCCTGGCCCTTATCCTGCCTTTACCTAGCCCAGTTGTAGCGAGCATCCTGCTAAGTAAGGTTAGTGAGAATCTCCCTACCCTAATTCCTGATCACCCTTGATATAGGATCAAGTTTATCATTCCCCACCTTTGATGTATAAATCTTTGGCCCGTCTTTAGCAAGAATTCCGGTTAGACCAGTGTAACAAGAATACCCTACTCTTGATGTCTCCTCCTAGTAATTTTCCATTCACTGCGATCTTCACTCTGTTCTTAGGCTATAACCCCCCACTGCCTTTGTTGTGTTCAGAGTGAGTTCAATTGCTCTCCCTTTTGCAATAGCCTTGAGTGAAGTCTTCCTTACAGTTTTAGAAAGTATCAGAACAAGTTTTCTTTACCACAACAACTCTGTGAGGTATATAATGTTTGTATTCCATTCTACCAAGAGAAAATTGAGACTTACAAAATTGAAATAAAACAGTTAAGTACACACAGTAAGAGCCAGTGCTTTAAGCCAGGTACTTTAACTTCAGAGGCTGAGCTCTTAGCCACTGTCTTCTACAGGAAAACACTATTCACCTTCAAATTATGTTGTAGCCACAGAAAGAGTTCAATTGGGGTGATGTTCAACTAGGATTTTATGGCTTATGACGCTGTAGGTTAGCAGATGAGAAACAGACTAAGTTCATCTTTCTCAGACAACCTCTTTTAAAGAAAATGATGCTACATGAACTTCAATGGAAATAGAATTTGGTGTCATGAAACTTAGCAAGAGAAAATACAGGGGGGAAATGCTGTGTTAACAATATCCAGAGACAGTAAAACCTTCAAGTTCACTGGTTTTCTTGTTGACAAAATGAAGACTCTGCTGCTGAGAATTTTAAAGAGAGAAAATATATTACATTTTACCCATAGATCAGTGAAACCCACATTAGGGACCACTTTTGTTACATATCAGAAAACCTTTTATTAGATACACTGCAGTCCTTTTACTCTCTGCGCTAGACAATCTGGCAGGTTAAAACAGTTTCATGTTTTTGAAGGTCATATTTGAGGTTGAAGCAATAGGTTTAAGAGTTCAACGACCTACAAGAAGAACAGGAAGAATTTTACTCCTACTGAAGAGCTGACCACTAGCAAAACTGAAAGCAACATCAGTAGAATGAGAATACAGTTGCTGTAGTATCAGCTGTGAAGAAAATGGGCCACCTGGTTGGGAGGTTTGCAAGACAGAGGAAAAGAAGGGGAAGAAGGAAGATGGAGAAAATTAGTGTTCTTGGCGGACTACTGCTGTGGCATACAAGCCAAGTTCATGGGTCTGAAGACTACCCAGGAACCTGGCTGGGCTTAAGGCATTTCTAGAATCCTGGAAGAACACCTCTGAACCTGCAAAGGGTGTCCTGCCTCCATGTTCCGAGGCACAGGAGGACATGTGAATGCACATTCTCATATGTGGCAGGGCTGGGCAAAGACCACTCTTTCTTCCCTTTTCCCCTATGGCAATGGAGTCTTCATATTTTAGCTAGGAACATGACCTACCAGGTAGAAGCTGCATTTCCTAGGCTCCCTGGCAGATAGTTGTGTTACAAAGTTCATACCAATGGAATGTAAGCAAAGGGATATGAGTAACTTCTGGGACTTGCCCTTAAGAGAGCTGGGAGCGCTCTACTTCTTGTTCTTTTTCTTTCTCCCTTCTCCCAGGGTTGGAACATGGCAGCATTTAGGCAAGTCAGCTTCAACCAAGCAGACAGGGGCCATACCCTAGGACACTGGCTCCCAAGGTATGGTTCCCAGATCAGCAGCATCAGCATCTCTTGGAAAACTGTTAGAAATACAAATTCTCAGGACTCACACCAGACCTGAGTCAGAAACTCTGGTGATGGAATCCAATAGCATCTCCAGCTAATTCTAACATATAATAAAGTTTGCCAACTACTGGTCTAATGAATAGAAGAGCAATAAGACAAAAGGAACAAAGATCCATGGATGATCTCAGGGAGCTGGGGTTCTGTCCACCGTGGTTTGCCCACCTCTTTCTGGACTGTTACAGAGAAGCCATATTTTGAGGTCTCTTTATTCTAGCAACTTAGCCAGTATGCTAATTAATACAGATCCCAAATCAAAATTATTGGCCCAACTCTGGTCAATAAATCAAAGAGACTGTGACGTTTTGGCAATCCAGCTTTCATCGAGTCCCCAGTAGGACTCTATATCCATTCCAATTATTTCCACAACCTACCAAGACAGAGTTGGGAAATTCTTCATCGCCTTGAAAACAATCCTGGGCATTATTTCCGACATAACCATAGATATACTGCTTCTTAGTCCCAAAATGAATGAGATGGGAACAAAGGTAACTTTGACAATCGATTCCAGGAGGGTCCCAGCCCCCATGTCCAGGATAAGTTTTCTCATATGAGGAGCACCAAGACTTTTCCTGACTTTTCTTTTAATGCCTACAGATCCTTAGATAGTTGAACCCTTGGCTGCCACCAAGACAGTTGCAACCTCAGCCAAGCTATACAACCATTTTTCACGGACCCTCAATCATTTCCTCTTTGATGCAACAGTGATGGTTCAGTTCCAAATCTTTCAGGTAAACTGAACAACACCTCAAAATCAGTCTCTGTATCATTCATGAGCTATGTGGATCTATACTTTCTTTACTCCTCCATCCAACAAATATTTATAGATATCCACTTTATATCAGCTATACTGCTCGGTACTAGGAATTGAAGAATGAATACTAGACCATCCTCTCTTCTCACAAAGCACACAGCGTGGTTAGGAAGACAGCCAAGTTAAAAAACAAAAAGCACATACTGTTGTAGATTAGTGCAACAGTGGCTGGTATGTTTGCTTGCAAATGTGATTTGGGAATACAGTAAAGCATAAGGGCAAAAAAATCAGACCAAAAGATCAAGGCAGCTTTTTCAGGGGTGATGACATCTGAGCTGAGTCTAGAAGGAAGATCAGGGGTGAGGCAAGTGAAGAAGGTAGATAAAGTCATTCCAGAGACAAAGGGAGCATGTGTAAAATCACAGAACAAGTTCAGGATACTATAAATGTTTGAAATGGTTGAACCATTGTTCACATGCAAGCACAGAAGGGTATAGGACAGAACAGGTAAGTAGGAACAGATATTAAAAGTTATTGTGGACTCTGCCATAACATTTTAACTTTCTCCTGAACATTATGGGGAATGTTTAGGATTTTAAGTAGGAGATTGACATCACTATGCCTAAAGTAAAATTAAAAATAGAATGGAAGCAATTAGATTCATAATGGAGGAAGGAAAATGAGTAGGGAATGACTTGTCTTAGATGGGAAATAAGTCATTCCGGAAACTAAACAGATCAGTGGAAATGGGGATAAGAGGTCAGATGTAAGAGATAATAAAAAGACAGACTCTGTAAGATTTACTGAATACAGTACAAGGGATGAGTAATAGCCAAGACGCCCTGGCATGTATAGCTGACTGAATGGTGGTGCTATTCACTGAGATAAAGAGTATAATAGAGAAGCAGATTTAAGGAATTGAGTAGAAATCTTAGTTAGTTACCACACTGAAGTTGATGCATCTGGCAAAATGATAGAGCTACATTGTTTTCTTCTTTGCAAAGAGTACCGGTGCCCTCAACATACAGAAAAAAAGACTTGCTGCAGCCCTTCCACAGGCTGGAGGACTTTAGGCTTAAAATCAAAAGGCTATCAATTAATGGCAGGATTAGAGGCACCAGGCACCAAGCACTAGCCAGCAGATCAATTGTACAGTCACTGTCATCATAGGAGACTCTGCTTCTGCAAATACCTCCCCCTGTGGGGACTCCAAGTCCAGGGTGACAGGAGGAGTAGAACCCCAAAAGGGCATGCAACAGAATTGAGACATAAAAGGAAACATAAAAATTTCATGCCAAGGACCCTCTAGTGGAGAAAGAACAATAGAAAGTATTGTTCTAACTATCATCTCTATATGAGATGATAAACAGTCACTCAGTAGTTCCTCCCATTTGCTATGAGGAAAGGGTGCTGATCTTCACAATATTCATTATCTTCAAAACTCTTCTGTATTTTCATTGTTTTCTGCAAGAAATTTGTGTTGTAAATGTAAGGACTGCCATTTGACTTAAAAATATGGCAACCCCCTCAACAGAAATCACCTGTGGGTGTTGTTCGGGGCATGGAGTTGGGTGGAAAAGCTTGAGTCTGAGAAGCAGTTGGGCCTGCTTGACCAGTGTCTGGTCCATGACATTACCATACCCCAGCGCTGCATTTTTATTTTTTTATGTTTGGAGACAACTATTAGTTTGAGTCCCACTTGGAAGTAGAAAATACCCTTCCTTTGTTTGAAGGAGACATAAGGAGAAAATACTAGGTAGAGTGCAGTACCTGACAAAACATACATCTATGAGAAAGTTGTCTGCAACTTTCATAAACACAAAACAAAATACAACCACAAAAAATACAAGCACAGTTCCAAGCTTGGTGGGTGAAAAAATTGCATCACATTTTCCCCTGAGTGTCTGAGTTTGCCAGAGCCCTAAAGTTATCCCCCAGGAAGCTACAAAGTATATTAACAAGGAATACTAAATCTGAAGCCAGACAACTTAGGTTCAGATTCCACTTCTGCTATTCAACTTGGGCAAACTCCATAAGTTCTTTGTGCCTCAGTTTTTCTAACATTTAAAAATGAAGATATAATAGTCCACCACCCTTAAAGCTTAATATATGAGTTGTTAAGTACGAAATGTCTGATTTCCTTAAGTACTAAGTTTGAGAATTGATATTTCTGACATTTCACTTTGACACTTCTTGTTTTATTTTTATTGTGAAGGTACATCCTCAGTCTTTCAAATGCATGTTTTGGCTTTTGATTTTCTTTCAAATTTTTTTCAGAGCAATTTTTGTGAAACCATGGATAAGTCAAAATTTCATGTTATTTTCTAATATGAGTTCTGTCGTGGAACCAATGCAGTGCAAACAGCTCAGAAATATCAATGAAGTGTTTAGGAAGGATGTGTCTAATGAATGCACAGAACATTGATGGTTTGCAAAGTTCCCTTCTGGTGATTTTAATCTTGAAATGAGCCATGTGGGCAACCTGAGACCAAGGTGGATAATGAGGAGCTGAAAGCTGTAGTGGAAGCAAATCCATCTCGATCTATGCATGAATTAGGAGCAAGGTTTATGTTACTATTCCAACAACATTGGACCATTTTAAACAAATCAGCAAGGTAAATAAGCTGGATAGATGGGTACCGCATGAATTAAATGAGTGTCAGCAGAGACACCATCTTGAAGCTTGCCTTTCTTTGTTGTCATGACATAAATGTGAACCATTTCTACACTATATTATAATGTGTGATGAAAAATGAATTATTTCTGACAATCACAATGGTTCAGCACAATGGATGGAGAAAGATGAAGTGCCAAAACACGGTCCAAAACTGAATATTCATCAAAAAAAGCTAATGGTATCTGTTTGGCAGTCCAGCACTGGTATTATACACTACAGATTCATGAAACCTGATCAATCGATTATCAACAGATGTCTACTGCAATTAGTTGGATGAAATTATGAGGATGCTTGCAATCAAGAAGCTGAGATTGGTCATAGAGACAAGCCAATCCTCTTGCACAACAACGCTCGACCACATGTCACACAAACAACACTGCTCAAACTACAGGGGCTGGACTTGGAAGCTCTCTGTCATCCACTGTATTCACCAGACCTTGTACCAACTGACTACCACCTTTTCTAGGCTTTGGACCATTTCTTGCAAGAAAAAATATTCAATTCTCAACAAGCCGTGGAAACCACCTTTCACAATTTTATCACCACTTGCTCTTCAGGCTTCTTCTCTGCTGGTGTAAATAAGCTACTGTTAAGATGGCAAAACAGTGTTGATAGTTTAGGTCCATACTTTGATTAATTGTACTGCTTCTTGTTTGAGATATTATAAACTACACTTTTGATTCAAAAGCGGACATTTCATATTTAATGACCTAATGCAACATAAAACAGAGCACTGTCAGCTATACAGTGAGGGCTGTTGAAGTATTAGTGCTGTTCCACATCAGGAAAAGGAGCTGGGGACCCTGAAGGCCCTGCTTAAAAATCAGCAGCAGCAACACTGCCACCTAGAGTCCATCGTGAAGGCTTGCCTTGTCAACATGCCAATAGCAGGATCTAGCTTCCTTCATCAGAAATCAGCAATAGCAGTACAGCTGCCCTGAGATACAGAGGATGGACTTCCACTAAGCCAATTAAATAGTTTCCTTAGCAAAAAGTTACCTATTTTAGGGCTTTTTTCTCTTGGGAGTGGCCAAAGTAAGTCACTCCAACAACTTCTACTCCTAACAGGAGGTCTTGTTTAAAATTTTGACTTGTTTAAAATTCTGAACTCTAGAACCTAAAACTTTTGGATACCTCAAATCATGGAGGACATAAAGCATCACATAAAAATGTGGGGGAGGTGTGGGAATAAACCTAAACTCAGAAATGGAAACATAAAAATCTTCTCTATTGCCTGCTGAATTTGGAGCCACTACAGGCTTTTGTTATGATAAAATGGTATCTGGGAATTTCCTGAAGTTCAGGGAAATAATTTCATCTCCATGGTCATTGGCACAGCCTCAAAAATAGCTCACATCAGGGAGCTCTCTGATAACTTCCACTGTCTGTGTGTCCACGTTGAGCATCCACTGCCTCCACAAGCTCCATTCCCAGATGGCTTTGTGACATGGGCTCTAGTTTGTTTTCCACTTTGGAAAGATTTTTTTCTCCTATTAAAAGTACATATATTACTATATTTTTCCCAATGTCGAACATACCCATCATACCATGGAACACTACCCATGGTCCTATACCACACAAAACTCCTCCCCACTAAGTTTGCCATATTTGATTTAACGTGACACCTCCTTCCATCCAAAACTATTTCCAATCAAAGCGTTTTAGGGTTCTCTTTTCCCTCATCTCCCTCAGTGGCAAATACTATGAGGAAACTTTAAGAAGCATTCCTTTGGTAAAACAAAGGACCACAAAATATGATCCAAAAACGAGGGCCTTTGAGGAGTTTTCAATATAAAGAAGGAAAAATCTGGTTATTAAACAAATATCTCCATTCCATTCAATCCTCCAAAAGAATAACTAATTCCTAGGCTTCAATGCAAACATCCATTAAATCTGGAGACCTATAAAATGCAAACTTTTCCATATTCCATTCTTTTTTCTCTTCCATTGATTTTTTTTTCCCTGTCAAACCTGGCAACAGCACCCTATGATATGCCCACCTTCTTGACCAGTGAATGACCGAGTGTGAACATCATACCATGCATATCCTGTATCACTAGAGATGGCTCCAGTACCTCACTGGTGAGAAGGAAGCTGGGTCTAAAGCACATCCTCAAGTTAGTGAGGGCATTCCCCAACCCAGGCTGGGACCAGACACTGGAGATAACCTGGGGGCAAGGAGCATGTAAACATGTCAGAGCCCTCAGACAACACCATTGGTCACCATATCTGGGTCAGCACCTGCCAGTCTCCAAAACAAGCTTGGCCCATACCCAAAACTTTGGCTACAGCTGATTAATACATCTTCATTCTACTAAATCCCCATCTATTGTTTCTCTCCCCCTCTCCACCCCCCCCCCCCACACACACACACAGGTTAAAATCTCAGCTCCATTCAGGCAATTAGAGTTAGCTTGTCTTTATTCTTGTCCTGCCAACACTACAAGATGAGCTGGCCTTCCCTGCAACACTCTCACCATAACTATTCTCTGCATTACCACCTCCCAGATCCCCTTTGTCCCACTTCATTCACTGTAGCTCTTGCATTAACAGAACCCTTTCTTCATTTTTCAAGGAAGTCAGACTACAAAAATAATTCAGGAAATATTCCAAGAACACAACCATCATAAAAAGCAAGAATTATCTTCAAAGTTCTCCTCCACCAAGAGTGGCAGCTCGATAGCGAGGCATTGTAACCTTCATGGTATATGACAAGGACTATAAAGCCACACTCATGAATTCAAATTCCAGCCCTGGTACTTACTAGCTGTGTGACCTCGGGAAAATGACCTAACTTCCCTGTGGCTGTTTCTTCATCTGACACATGGGGATATTAATAAGACCTGCACCGTGGGTTTTTTACAAGGATCATGGGTCTTAGCATATCTAAAGTACTTAAAACAATGCCTGACACACAGTGAGCATGATGTGTTAGCTTTCATTGTTGTTGCCAACAACCAGTGTTATACTGACTCCCAAAGTAGAGAAGTTGGAGTCTGGAAAAACAGAGGAGGATTTGAATCCTGACTCTGCCTCTCATTAATTGTGTGGCCTTGAACAAGTTACATGATCATAATGATGACAGCTACTTTATAAGATTTTATTACGATTAAATGAAAAAATTATAATAAATGTATACTCCTCAAAAACTGCTAGCTGTTATTAGCACTAGAAGCTTTCCCAAGGCATAAGGGAAAGGAGGGTTAAACCAAAACAAATAAATAAAAATGTAAAAACTGATGAAACCCATGCAGTTTCTAACTTTGCAATTGTATAAACTAGGGAGTTACACCAAGAAAGCAAGCAAGGGTGAGAGAGAATGGACAGGTAGCAATTAACAAAATACAGTGCCATCATTTCCAAAATCTCAGCCTCTTCCCCCACTGCTTCTATGTAAATCCGAGCTCTTTTCCTGTTCTAATATTTAAAATTGCCTGCTCATCACTATGTATCAAAAAAAAAAAAGAGCAACTGTGAATCCCAATTGGCAATTCTAGTACAAAGGGTCCTGATTCTTAAAATGAGCTTTTTAAAATTATTCAGTCATTTAAAAAAATTTATTTGGATAGCATAGTGTAAAATTAAGTTAGATTATCTAAATCACCTCTTTCATTTTATAGATAACATAATTAAAAATGAGGGATTGAATAATTTCCCAGAGTCACAAGACTAATACATAGCAAAACTAAGGTTAAATTAACCCAGATTTCTAAATTCTAATTCACTGGTCTTTCATCTATATATTTTGCTTGTTTCTCTTCTCTCTGTCTCTTTTTTAATCTTGTACCAGAAGATGTTTCTCCTCTTTTATTGATTCATCTCTTTGGAATGTACGTGTCTGTTTATCCCTGGGAAGGTGAAACTAGCACATACAGAGAGTAGAATTAAATGCAGGAACACAGAAAGTGGCCATGCTTCATTAAGAGCAAATGGAGTAAACCTATGTGTAGCAAAGCAACGATTTCGCCATAGCTATCTGATTTTCCATCTTACAGAATCTGTGTGTTCCTTGCTCGTGCCTCATTAAAAGTTGCTGTTGGTTCACTGGGGTAATTTTAAAAGTTTGGAAGACAAGGGCTAAAGTTATTGTCCTACACATGAGAACTTAATTGCACTCGAGGTTCGTTGACCTATTTACTTTCTTCAAACATTTTGTGCCTATGGTAATGAGAACTTGAAATAGACCCTAGTCGGTAGGAAAGACAGCATCATCTGCTTTTCAATTAAATTATCCAGCTCGACAATTTCTTATTTACACCAATATTACCACCAGATGGAAGGGAGGACCTCTCATATCTATAGTTGACACTTTATTTTCTTTTCCAGATTCTAAGCCCTTACTATTTTTCTCATTCCAATTTGCTAAGGGAAAAAGTTCATTTTCTTGTTTGAGAAATATAATTTCCTGGTAAGGGCAAAATTAAAAACCTTACTAAAGTAAACATCTTTCTAAATGTCGTTTTTGAAATAACCAACCTTAAACATTTCATTATGACTGCTTTTCAGAATAAATACCTATATAAATTGCATTTTATCCATGCTATAAGCAAAGAAATAAAACTGTAAATATAATGTTTTGTTTTTTAAAATATACAGTTTAGAATCATGCAATACTAATTTTTTCTAACAGAGATAATGCATTTTCTTTTCATTGTTAAATTAACATGGGCAAAAGTAAGAACCAAATCCCCACAAATAGTCATGTTTATAATGCTAATATTGCAGTACCTGCTAACCACCATATGTGGGTGCCATAACATCATCTTCCTTATATTAGGGCACCCTCAACTGGGTTTCATGCCATGACTCAAAATGAAGGTACACACTAATCAAAGGACTCTAAATTCCAGACCAAACAAAACACCTGTCTCCTCTCATTTACTAGAAACTTAAAGAAAAGGGGAAACAAGGAAAGGGAAAAATTTGGATAAAAGAGAACACAAGAAAACATCTTTGATGAGACTCACTTGAGAAGTCTCAATCAGATGACTTCTGGGTCTTATTCTGGACTCCTCACAGGATTCTTGGAGCTTCAAGAAAAGCTCCAAGAAATTGTCCTCTTCATCTTCACATATAATGGTTAGGCCAATCTAAATAGACATATGAATGAAGAAACAGAACAATATGTAACTGCCTGTCTAACTTACAGAAATAAATTTATAAGGGATCATTTACTTTATACAGCATCCTATAATTAGTTCACAAATATCTCCCTCCCCACCTTTCCCACATAATACCTAATGTAAGAACTATGTGTAAATAATATTATGAATACATTCCATTCAAAAAGGATCCCAATAGGGTCTGAAGGCCTCAAGATTTCTCAAGCCAATTCCAAGACTAGAACAACCTGCCACATATATTCCAAGTCCCATGTTCCTCCAATATAACACTGTTTTCTGTGCTACAAGCTCCCTACTGTAGTAGTAAATGACATAAACCCCACATCTTTGAGACACCAAGATGCCTGCTTTCTCGTTATGACTACTTTTTGAGTTTCCAAGACTGTTTTGCTCATTAAGCAGTCCTCTAATTAATGTGTTCAATAGAAAGGAACCAGCCAGAAAGGAGCAAACTTAAATTTCACAGAACTCCCATCTGATCAAAAGATAACCCTCACAAGGGTTCCTCAATAGCCCAGCCAGTAGCAATTCCCCAGGGGACATAATAGAAATAACTTTGCAGGATTTGCAGAGCACCAGGCAAAATGGCCTCTGAGCCCACAATGATGTCAAAATGCAAATGTCTTCCAAGGCCTTCATCTCCTAATCTGAGAATAACGTGTGTGTGTGTGTGTGTGTGTGTGTGTGTTTAAACATATATGTACATATATATTCTATATAACTTACATATGTAGAAAAATGTATGAAGTTTATTACATATTTATCATATTTCCCTGCCCTACATCAAATACCTCTTATTCACATAACAGTAACTGGGAATATCTTGCCTTTCCCTATTCTTAGTTCATGTAAGTGGATCTTACTCCTGGCTCTGAGCTTACATGGGCCTCAGGCCCTGTTCATCAGAGCATCACAGAGTGATTTAATTTAGGAATGAGCATACGATCCAAGCTATAAAGCCAAAGAAACTCAATCCCAAGTTACATTTAATTATAATTTTAGGAAACAGAAAAAGGAAGAGGGTGGTGGTGGAGGGAAGTATGGCTGGTTGGCTTGCCTAAAATGAAACTGATAAAGAGGAAAGGAAAAAAAAAAAAAGCTGATAGGTAAAGAGAAACTAAATCTTGAGGGCCTTGTTTTAGCCCTCAAATACAGCTGTACAGGAAGGCTGACCTACACCTGGAATTTTCAGTTAAATGAGTCAAAAAACACCTTTTGCTCTTTAAGACAGATTATATTACATGCAACAGAGTTCTCGCTTACATAATTTTATTAAACTTTTTTATCTTTATTCAAGTCATACTTTTTCAGGTGAATCATAGTGCAAGCTTTTCCAAAAAAAGGCTAATTTTATTAATGAGTATCCCACAAATGGGTACACAGTACACATATTATCATAAGCGCAGGTAATTTATCTTTCTTCCCAAGGAAAAAAATAGAGTAATAATATCAGTTAGAGAATTAGACTTTTTTTATATCATACATTCAACCAAAAAGAAAAGGTTGCTTTGGAATACATCTGAAAATCTTCAAAATAGCATTAAAATTTTGGGATATCCAAGCCAAAAAAAAGTTTCTGATAATAATAAGGCCTGTCTGAATTTCTACCAGAAACAAAAAAAATATCAGAAGACTATACATTAAGCAGTAATAGCTTTATTCAAAACACATAAGACCTCCACAATTGTTGTTTTGCTCTATAGTATGACAAGTCCTACCTTGTTGACATTCTAAAAGGAACAAAAATGTGGAGAAATACAATCCTTTCCATTCTAAAAAGGAAAATATTTGCAACTACGCTAATAATTTTCTGTCAAGTTAAGAAAAACGATCGTTCTCATTCTTTGTGTGCTCTCCAAAGCTGGCACAGAATGTGTAGCAAATGAAAAAAAAATGTTTAGAAGAGCTCGTTTTTATGCACTACAGATTCTAACCTTGTCTCCAAGAGCCAAGGTTGATGCGTCCCATGCCAAATTAAATCTAAGATGTATGCAGTAATGAAAAGGGTAGCATTCCATGAAAAATTCCACTTTTCAGTTAAAGTAGCTAGGGTTTATTAAATATGCAAAAATTACAATGTCAATATAACTTTGCAAATTAAGGTTTTCTTTTTAAATGTTTAAGCACTGCACTGTAAAGAATGAAACAGCTGAAGACTTTCACAGCTTGTTACCTGTATCTTTTTTGCAAAGAACCTGCACTAATAAATAAGCCATACACTTCTCAAAGATAAGGGATTTTTGTTCATATTCCAGTGAGCAGTTTACTGAATATATTTGAACAAATTGTCTTTGTTCAATGACCCTGACTAATTCTCCTGCTAGTTGTATCAGTGTTACAAACCTTGATACCCTATGATTCATAAGCATCGTATTTTTGAGCTGGTATATCCTCTCCATGCAGCTGATCATTGAGCACAAAGATGTTTTGTATTAGAATAACATGCATCTTATTTTTAAAAACTGAGATTTGCAAGGGCTTAAGGAAGCTGAAGGCAATAATATAAAAGATCTGAAATAAGTATGTATTTGAATACAGACAGTTACCAGTAACTGATTTTTTTCTTTTTAAATAACTTTTACCCTTTCTGATGATAAAGGTAATAAAGTTTCAGTAGGAGAATGTACAAAATACAGAAAAGTATACAAAATAAAAATCTCTTGTAATCTCTACATCTAAAGATATTAAAATTCTAAAAACAGAATTCTTTCAAAAATGTTAAAATCTAGGGTGGGGGAATCCTTCCAGGCTTTTAATATGGAAATAGATAACTTTTTTTTTTCAAAAATGAGATTATATGCTAAATACTCTTTGGTATTCTTTGGGGTTTTTTTTTTCCTTTTTTTTTTTTTTTTTTTTGTTGTGATTTTTTGTTTTCATGTCAGACAGGTAATGTGCCAACATGGTAACAGGTTTGAGGCAGGCACATCTCACACAAGTGTGAAAACCCAATCATCAAGCTCAATATTCTTTTTTATATGTATAATAAACATTTACTTACATCATTGATTATAAAATATGATCACTAACAACATGATAATATACTGACTTCTTCAGTTTAAAATATTTTTTATGAAGGACTTAATGTCTGCCAGGCACTATGCTAAACTGTCTCTGTACGCAGCCCTGAATGAACCCTCATGGAGAGACAGACATTAAACCATTAATTACATACATGAATACTCTAATAGTTATTTTTTAAAGAGACACACAAGGTCCTATAAAAACAAATAATGTAGGCACTTCGCTTAATCTGCAAAATCAGGAAAGGCTTCCCTGCAAAAGCCCAATTAGAGATGGTGACTGATGGCGGAGTAGGAGTTATGTCAGGTGAAGAGAAGAGCAGAAAGTAAGCAAACGAAATAAGATGTGTGGAATCCCTGAACTGAGAAGAAGCTCCAGAGTGTTTGAGACACAGAAAGGTCAGAGTGGTGGAAAAGTATAATGCTGGCAGGGTGTGGGAATGTAGCAGATTAGGCTGGCGGAGGAGTCAGGGGTGGTTGCCCAAGGTCTTTTAGGACATATTAAGGACCATGAGTTTTATCCTAAAAGTAATGAGAAACCAAATGAAGGGATTTATGCTGGCGAGTAATATGATCAGATTTGCATTTTAAAAAGACTTCTTTGGCTGCTAGGCAGATAATGAATTATAGGAAAACAAAGTAGAAGCTAAGAGATAATAAGAGAACAATTGCAATAATTCAGGCTAGAATTATTGGTTAGGACCAAAACAGACAAGTGGAAAGAGAGTGAAACCAATATATTCAAAATATATTTTGGAAGTAGAATCAGCAGGACTTGGTGATGGATTCCATGTGGGAGGTAAGTTAAGAGGCTGATGTTGGGATAATTCATAGGTTTTTAGCTTGAAAAACTGAACAATTAAGGTCCCATTTACTAAATTGAGAGAGAATGGTAGAGGGAAAAATGTGAATAATCAAACACCCAACTGGGAAGACAACAAATTTGAGCTGCCCATAATTTGGTACTCAGAAAAGGAACTGGATAAGAGACTAAGTTTTGAAGTCATTAACAAATAGATAGTATCCATCATCATTTTTCACAGATATAGAAAAAATAATTTTACGCTTTGTATGGAACCAGAGAAGACTCCGTAAAGCAAAATCAATCCTACGCAATAAAAACAAAATAGGAGGTATCAACTTACCAGACTTCAAACTATACTACAAGGCTATAGTCATTAAAACAGCTTTTTACTGGCACAAGAACAGAGACATTGACCAGTGGAACAGAACAGAGAACCCAGATAGAAAACCATCCTCATATAGCCAACTAATCTTCGACAAACCAGACAAAAACATACACTGGGGAAAAGAATCCTTATTCAATAAATGGTGCTGGGAAAAATGGATAGCCACATGTATAAGACTGAAACAAGACCCACACCTTTCACCTCTCACAAAGATCAACTCACGCTGGGTAACAGACTTGAACCTTAGGTGTGAAACTATTAGAATTCTAGAGGAAAATGTTGGAAATACTCCTCTAGACATTGGCCTAGGCAAAGAATTTATGAAGAAGACCCCAAAGGCAATCACAACAGCAACAAAAATAAACAAATGGGACCTAATGAAATTAAAAAGCTTCTGCACAGCCAAAGAAACTGTCAAGAGAGCAAACAGACAACCCACAGAATAGGAGAAAAATTTTGCAAGCTACACATATGATAAAGGGCTGATAACTAGAATCTATTTAGAACTCAGGAAAATCAGCAAGAAAAAATCAAACAACCCTATCAAAAGATGGGCAAAGGACATGAACAGAAACCTCTCCAAAGAAGACAGAATAATGGCCAACAAACATATGAAAAAATGCTCAACATCTCTAATCATCAGGGAAATGCAAATCAAAACCACAATGAGGTATCACTTAACTCCAGTGAGAATGGCCTTTATCAAAAAGTCCCCAAACAACAAATGCTGGTGTGGATGCGGAGAGAGAGGAACACTCCTACACTGCTGGTGGGACTGCAAACTAGTTCAACCTCTGTGGAAAGCAATATGGAGATACCTTAAAGCGATACAAGTAGATCTACCATTTGATCCAGCATTCCACTACTGGGCATCTACCCAAAAGATCAAAAGTCACTTTATGAAAAAGACACTTGCACTTGAATGTTTATAGCAGCATAATTCATAATTGCAAAGCTATGGAAACAATCCAAGTGCCCATCAATTCATGAGTGGATTAATAAAATGTGGTATATGTATACCATGGAATACTACTCAGCTTTAAGAAATAATGGTGATATAGCACCTCTTGTATATTCCTGGATAGAGCTGGAACCCATTCTACTAAGTGAAGTATCTCAAGAATGGAAAAACCAGCACTACATGTACTCACCAGCAAATTGGTATTAACGGATCAACACCTAAGTGGACATATAGGAAAAAGATTTATCGGGTGTTGGGAGGGTGGGAGGGGGGAGGAAGGGAGGGGTATATACAACCACAATGAGTAAGATGTGCAACGTTTGGGGGATGGACATGCTTGAAGCTCTTACTCGAGGGGGGAGAGGGGCATGGGCAATATAAGTAATCTTAACACTTGTACCTCCATAATATGCTAAAATAAGAAAAAAAAACCAAATAGATGGTATCTATTATAATTTCTTCGCAATCAGTGATATATTTTAGGAAGAGCATGTAAAGTAAGCAAAGAAGTGCAGGGACTGAAACAGATACCAAAAAGAGACCAAGTCTACACAAAAATATTATTGAAAGGAATGGAAAGATTAGTAAAAGCAAATCTAGGGTAGCATAGTGTGAAGGAAACAAAGAAAAGAGAATATTCTATCGATAGAAAATGATCTAATGTGTCAATGAGAGTTAAGTATAATGGTGGCTGAAAATGGTCTACTGGATTTAACAACACAGAATCCACAGTGATATCAGTAAGAGAAGTTTAGGTAAGAAGTGGGGGCAGAAGTCTAATGAGATTAGTATAAGAGTGGATAAAGGATGAAGTAATGAAGATAGCATATGTACACAACTTTTTTAAGAATCTCCCCTGTAAAGAGCATTACAGAAAACCAGAAGTGAGCTGAAGGAAAAATGTGCTTGTTCAATTGCTTATTTGGTATTTTTTTTAGAAAATGAGAGACTCGAAAGCATATTTGAATACTAAAAATGGTCCAGTACCTAGCAAAGGTTAAAGGGAGGAGAAATAAAATAACTACCTGAGCAGAGTCTTAGAGAAGATAAGTGAGGATGGGATCTGGAGCACACATGAAGGATTTCATATTTCAGAGGGGGTGGGACCCTTCATCTACAATCTCAGAAGAAAAAAAGAGTGGCCAGTGCAAATGTAAATAGATTTGGAGTTAGATGTAGCAGCTTTCACTTTTTTCTACATAGTATATGGCAATGTCATCAACTGAAAACCCAGGAGAGAGAAACTAGAATGAAAAATAAAGATAGAGATTTGAAAAGACTGGAAAAGGTATGCAAGTATGAAATAATTTTTGTTGAGCATAAGAGAATGGAATTTCCAGAGGAAGTGAAAGCTAACTTAAAAGATGTGTGATTTTCTCCAATAATTCTTAGTTGCAGTGATATAAGCATGGATAAAGCTGGTAGTTGAGTTTTTCTAGAGCTGGACTTTGCCTGAAAGTAAAGAAAAAAGAGAAAAGTAAAGTTATTGAAGAGTTTACAGGAGAATGATTATAATGACAAGTGGAGTCTCAGCTGAATACAATGAGAATAGAGAGGGAAGGTAGAGTCAATCTCATAATTTAATGAACCTATGTGGTTGAACATTTAAGTTACTTAAAAATTGTAATTATTTTATAGAAAAGTTATGAATGTCTTTGAAAATAATTCCCTAATAAAGACTTTGATCATTTCATTTATATAGACTCCTAAATGGAGTTCCTGGGTCAAAGTTAAACATTCTAGAAGTCTTAATACATATAGCCAAATTGATTGCTTTCTGTTAAGAGTATATATAACCAAACAAAAAGTATATAAGAATTCCCACCACATCCAGCACTGCATAGCATCACTTTTCATTGTTGCTTATTTGATATACAAAATGCAAGACTTAATTCTTAGAAAACAGAAATTGAAATATAAAATCAAAATACATTTTTCAGGGATTGATTAATCTATAATCTTTATTTTTCTTATATCAACTGATTACTTTTTAAAAAGTAAATGTTTTATTAATATCAATATTTTAGTATAAATAAAAGAGCATAATATTAAAATGTATCAACATTTCTAAATCACATTGTATCTCTAATAACCCCTCTAAAATCATCTCCATTTTTCCATTATTTTTTAATTTCACTTTTTCTTCAATGGGAGAGGGAATAGATGGTTAGTAAACAATGTCTGTCATTAAATTATTATATAATTTATAGGAAAATTAATGTTAATTTAGCCATAAATACTGATTTCTGCTATACCAAGAGGCCTAAGAAGTATACCAATGGGAAAAAAATAAAAGGAACTTCCCCTTAAGTGGTTTACAGTCTAGTTGGAAAGAAAATATAATAATGAAAATTTCTTAATAGCAACTGACAAAGCAACATTATGTGAATACAAATTATTAAAGTTCAGCCAGAATTATTTCCAAATAAATGTGAGGGAAAACAGGAAAATTATAGGTGGGTCACCTAACTTGGTCATCTTTTTCAACACTGAACTCCTCTTCCCTGACCCCATTTTCTCTGCTGTGTACTCCATCTCTAAACTATCCATCCAGTTGCCCAAACCAGAAACCTGAAGTCTTCCTGATGTACCTATAATCAACAATCTATCATCAAGTTTTATCCATTCCAGCTGTAAAATCTTTTACATCTATAACTTTCTTTCTAACCCCACTGCCACTTCTTAATTGGGGCACACATTGTTTTCTTGCCCGGAAGATTCGAATTAGCATTCTGACTAGCACTCTTATCCCAGTACAACCACTATGAAAGAATTGTGAATTGAATGAAATTTTATTTCACCAACATTAAGTAGGAAAAGGCCATGAACTTCAAC
This sequence comes from Microcebus murinus, assembly GCF_040939455.1. NCBI lineage: Eukaryota > Metazoa > Chordata > Mammalia > Primates > Cheirogaleidae > Microcebus > Microcebus murinus. Next base: position 52,011,784 of record NC_134109.1, on the reverse strand, counting down.
CAACCAGGCATCATTCATATATAATACCAATTGCTCAGGTGGACACCTTAATTTTACTAGTAGAGCTTATAATTTTATGTAGCTATATGATTGATACAGTTATATCACTCATTTTCTTTAATTACTTAACAGACATTTATTGAATCTCTACTGAGTCCCTATGCATGTGATATTTTTCCTTTAAAAATCATGTTTTGATACACTGCCATACAGGCTGATGTATCATAAATTCCTCTGTTAGTAATTTTTGTCACATTAAATGAAAAATAAATCATGAATAATGTTTTTAAGATCATTTGATTTCGAAGCTCTTGGTGTGCTTTCTGAATTTTAACCATATACTCTCTTCCACTCCATATAAATATCAAAAACAGTGATATAAAAAGAAAATTAGAGAAGGTTAAGCAATATATACAGGTTCCTCACTCTTGATGCAAAGCTTTACTGCAACATTTGCCTTTTTCATCTTCCCAATAAGTTATACACAAATTATTCCCAATTCTACCTAAGTAGAAAAAGAAAATTAATGATAAGTTAATTAATAAATTGTACCATATGTTCATATTTTGATATAAAACATGACCCCAAATGGTATTTTTAAATTATGTAGGATCTTAATTATCCATCTCACACATAACCTGTATTTCATAATTAATTGAAAGTTAAACATCTAATATTTGGCACTGGAATGTGTAGATGTTGGCAACACATAGATCTGGAACATTCTGTTTTGGCTAATATGAGCCATTCATTATTCTGACTTGCATCAAGCTTAATTTTTCAGTCAGTCTCACTAGACTTCATATTCCATTTGGAAAGGACAACAATTCACTTTCAGACAGATCTTTGCTTCTCTTGATAGAAGGAAATGGTCTGCTAAAAACCTTCCAGAGAAGGACAAATATTTAGAGAAAGAAAAACCATTACATTTTTACCAGAAGGGAAAAATCCAAAATATCCTAACTTCCCAAAATATCCTAAATTGTCTTTCCTCCTCAGATGTTTTATATATATATATATGCTGTATTACTATTCATCATGTAATTTGATCAAATACTCTATTTAAATGTCTAATATTGCCACTGCATAATGATTATACTTCTTTTGTAGAATGGGAATAACTTTGAAACCCCCCTCATAGAGTCTGAGTTATGCATTTAGTAAAATTTATCATTAGCTTACTACTAATTGCTGAAATAATATGGGAGAAAATATAAAAGAGCAAAACAGTGATTAGATTATTTGATAGTAATATGGGAAGGAGAAATAGACAAGAAACAAACAAAAGAAATAATGTGGCTATTAGATATTTTGGAAACACTCCTATATCTGTTCACATAGAAAATAGAAAGCCTGACTATCAAAAGGATTAAAGCCATTTTTTGGTTCCATTTCATGGATGTTTGCTTACCTAGCTGCTTATCTGAAGCCATAGCTTAGTGGCTATAATTGTCCGCTAAGTATACCTACCTGGTTTAGGTATTGCTTCTCAAGAACACCTAAGGAGATTGTGTGATTGTCTATTTATTTACTTTGGTACTTTAAATGGTCAACAAAACTGTTAATTGGGAGAAACTAAAGGCATAGAATAGAAAGAACTGCCTTTGGTTAAACAGCACAATACATACCAAATTACAAATTGCATACAGATGTGGTTCTGGCTGTGGTTCATTTACAAACATTCATTAAACAGTTATTAGATTTCTACTCTGTTTCAGGTGTTACAAAGTTCATATTTCCAATTTGGTGCTGATCTACCCTCTATTTTTTACTGTCTTTGTCTCTTGTTGTTCTCTTCTGAGTTGCACACCAGCAGTGCTCTAATATACCAAACTGCAAAGAGAAACCCCTGAACATTCTCTCCTTTCAGGTACCATGGCCTACTGGAAAGAAGATAGATTTTAGACAAAAAATAAATTGATTTTAAATCCCATATTTGACTCAATAATGGTGTGTCTTCAACTATTCAGGTATAAAATGAGAATAAAATTTGTGCCTTCCACATTTAATAAGGATTAACTGTGCCTTCCACATTTAATAAGGATTAAATGTGATAATACATGTAAAATACATAGAACATATAGTAGGCATTCAATAAACGCAGACTATTCTGAAATATAAACATTCTCTCTCAATATCCTAGGATTTTATTCCCAATTCCAGTCTAACTCCATGTTCTATGGGTACTGCAGAATGTATGCATTTTGTATGTGGTTCCTTTCATGTGTCAGTCACTGGTTTTAAGTGAGAAAAAATTAATGCGTTCAAGCTCAGTTCCTGGCTCTTTCCCAATGCCCCAACAACCTATCTACTGAGTCTATTTCCTGTCTCTCACTTAATTGTTTCTATTTTCCTCTCCTTTTCCCCATCTAATTCACCAAAAATGAAACTATCCTCCCAAAAATAAAATATTAGCATCTGGAACTGAATTTAAACTCACCTCACCAGCTCACCTGCGGGTTGTCTTATCACCACCACACAAGGGATATGTATTAAGCAAAATAACATACCCTCTTACAGAGACCCACCCTTACATGAAATACTACACAGCATCTGCTATTTTCCCACATATCTAGTCTCAGACATTTCCCTGTTCTCCCTCAGCAAGTCTATCAAAGATTCAAATTTTCTGAAAAGAAGCAATTCTCTATATGTGTGTAGCAACATTATTTTGAATGAAAGTATAAAAATTAGAAAAAAGGTTCTTCACATGTAACATTTAAGTTAATTTAAAAATATGCACAATAAATCATATTTTGTAAGGGTGCATACATATTCAAGGGCATACAAAAAGCACATTAGAATGAGTGCCTACAGGAAAGAAGGAATTGGAAACATGAATCAAAAAGAAAAAGAAAAAAAATAAAACAAAAGCATGAACTTACACAAATGAATTATGTTAAATGCCATTAAGTAGGACTATTTTGACTACTGCAATTGAAGAAAGATAATTCAAGCAAATGTATTACTAATGTTAGGCTAAGCTCTGCTTCAATAACAAACTCTAAAGATGAAAATATTACTTTACCATTATTACAAAACTGATATTATAGAATATTATTTAAATCTGAAAGGTTTTGGACTCTTTAAGACCGAATCACAGAATGAGACAGACTTAGTGATTGATAACAGTGAATTTATCCAACTTTCCAACATGGGAGGCTACAACTATAAAACAATACAGAGGAATAGATCAGAATGTGAGCCTCCTTTCTGTGGGCAGGCAGCTCCCAAAGAGCACAGAGAGAGAAGGAGGGTTTAATCTCCATATGTTCCGTTTGCCCTTCCAAATTCACCAATCAGATTAACTCACTTCTCTCCCTTGGTGGAAGAGGAGGAAAGGAGTGGGGAGAGGAAAGGAACATTAACCTGGTGGAACTCTCCACATGGAAGGAAGCATTATGAGTGAAGAAGTTTCCCATCCTACCCCCAACACTGATTAAACCACAATAAAAGTTTGAATAAATCTTTTTGCCATATCCTTTCTGCCAGCTTTATAAATCATACTACCACTTTTGAGTTATTACCCTTAAAGTACAGTCATTTATCACTTAATGACAGGGATACAGTGTGAGAAATGTGTCCTTAAGTGATTTCATTGTTGTGGGAGCATCGTAGAGTGTATTTACACAAACCTAGATGGTATAGCCCACTATACACCTAGGCTGTGTGGTATAGCCCGTGGCTCATAGGCTACAAACCTGCACAGCCTGTTATGTACTGAATACTGTAGGCAATGATAGCACAATGGTAAGTATTTATGTGTACTAAACATATCTAAACAGAAAAAAATATATAGTAAAATTTAGCATAAGACATAAAAAGTAGTACACCCATATAGGGAACTTATCATGACTAGGGCTTGCAGGCCTACTCTGAGTGAGTCAGTGAGTGACTGACGAGTGAATGTAAAGGCCTAGGACATTACTGTACATACTGTAGACTTTATAAACACTTAGGCTGCACTAACTTTATTTAAACTTTTTTCTTTATTTAATAACAAATTAACCTATTAACCTTAGCCTACTGTAACTTTTTACTTTATAAACTTTAATATTTTAAACTTTTGACTCTTTTGCAACAACAGTTTAAAACACAAACACATAAAGATAAAAAAGGAAAAAACATTTTTCCTTTATATCTTTATTCTATAAGCTTTTTCTATTTTTAAATTTTGTTTTCACTTTTTAAACTTTTTTGTTGAAAACTAAGACACAAACACACAATTAGCCTACGCCAACACAGGGTCAGGATTATCAGTATTACTGTCTTCCCCCTCCACATGTTGTCCCACTGGAATGTCTTCAGGATCAATAATACACATAGAGTTGTCATCTCCTATGTAACAATGCCTTCTTATGGAATATCTCCTAAAGGACTTACCCAAGGCTGTTTTACAGTTAACTTTCCTTATGTATAAGTAGAAGGAATACACTCTAAAACAATAATAAAAGGCATAGTAAATACATAAATCAGTAACATAGTCATTGACCATCATTATCAGGTATTAGGTGCTATATATAATTGTATGTGCTATACTTTTATATGCCTGGCAGCACGCGGTAGGCTTGTTTACATCAACATCACCACAAACACATGAATAATGTATTGCACTACAATGTCATGACAGCTATGACGTCAGTAGGCAAGAGAAAATTTTCAACTCCATTATAATCTTATGGGACCACTGTCATATATGCAGTGCATTGTTGACCAAAACATTGCTACGTGGTACATGATGGTAACTAACTTTATTTGAACAAATCTTTAGATATTCTTACTTCTAAATCATTCTTTGTGTTCTACAAATATTAGGTAGATAGTGAGGGGCCTCTGGCTCTCCTGGGGATGGGGGGTAAGTGCCCTGATTCAGATAACCGCCAGAGCAGGAAGGAGGAGGAGTGCACTGCCAATCAAAAATCAGCACATTAACTCCAAGAGTGGCTAGGGATTCCAGAAAGAAGGAATTCCCAAAAAGCCAAGTAGCACAGGCACAGTAGGTATAAAAGGTGACCAAACATAACCTTAGGCCAATTATCACATCATTAGCATAATCTGCATTGCAGTTTTGCCCCGCCCTGTCCCACCAAGTGGGTTTTCAAAGAGGCTCACAGGAAATCCGCATGCGCATTAAGGCCAGGTTATATAACTAACAGCTGTCCATCAAGGTGCATGAGCCACACCTCCTGGGGAAAGTCCAACCCAGGCAATATAAAATGAAACTTTAGTTAATAGTCAGGGTCTCCTGTAATAACAGGCACCCATTTGCTGTCTGTGGTGAATGTATCTTGCTTTTGCTCAATAGACCTTGCCTCTTGCTTGCTTGTCATTCTTCAACAAGAGCACGCCAAGAAGCGAGGGCAGATCGCCAAACCTGACACACATATTATAGATTATTATTATTAAATTTTTTCTATTCTTTACTAAAATGTAAACACCAGTTCAGGGTTCTGTTACTAGTCCTCTACTAGATTACTAAGTCATTTAATTCATTCCCATAAAATTAAATGAAGAATAATTTAGACTATTGTCAGGTCCATAATCGGTCACTTATAATGCTATTTCAGGCTATATCAGATAACAGCACATTGTATAGAAAATGTTGAATGCATCCTAAATTTATATACACTTTTAGAACTATCTTGATTCCTATTCAGTTGTCTTTTCAAAGAGGAAATAGAATCTATTCTCATAAGGCATATATAAAGGAAGAACTAAAAGAAATATTTTTAGATGTGTTTGCAGCCAGAAACATAAGATTAGAATTAAAATAATACACTTTAGATAGTATACACCATACATTTTCCCACCATGACATAGTTTAGATCACTTAAATTCCTTTTTTAAAAACACCTTTTTTAAAAATCCGCACATATTCTACTACATATCTCAAACCATTATTTATCACTAGTTCCCGCCCTCTTTAAGAAAGAAACTATGATAAATTTGGTATTATTGTCAGGTACTTCTGATGCTAAAGAAGCCAGTGAATCCAGTGCATATTTGATGTGTTATGAATGTACAATTTATATTTAAAAGGGAGAATTCTGTTCCTTTACATTTATTTAGTTGGTATCACCATGGTAACAGAGCACTTTCACAAAGCCTAATTTATGACACAAAAAAATACAAAGACTTTATACTTTCCATGTTTTGCAGATTGACAGAAAAACTTTTGGGTTGACACATATTTGGGAAGAAAAAAAAAGATCCAGGAAACAATGTGGACAAAAGTAATCTCCTTCTCTATATAAAGATTCTAGCTTCTCAAGTCTAAGCTATAAGAAAACCTACCCTAGGAAAAAGCTTTCTCACAAAGAATAATTCAATCTCCCAACAGAAAGACCACAGAAATAATCTCACCTAACCCTCTTATTTTAAAGATGAGATTCCTGGAAGCTTAGTCAGGTGGTCTGAACTCTTCAACATTACACAACCAGTCTCTAACAGAACCCAGTCTCAGCCCCAGGCCAGGTGCCTCCTACTCCTTATACTCTTTCCATGCAATCACATTGCAGCTATCCCATTTCTCCCACTTGTCACCATTACAACACAACTACTTTGATTGAGAAGTCTTTGATGCTGATCAGAACACATTTGTTAATTTCTTTAAAAGCTGGTTTTAAAAAAATGCTGTGTCAATCAAAAAAGTTATAAACTATAGTATAAAATTCATGCAGGTTTGGATGTGGTCTTAAGTTTGTTTATGGTAAATGGTCAAGAACAATGAAGTGACTGAGATTTTCCTCTAGTTGCTAGCTAACAAGTTAGCTTACCAAACAGGTGCTTTTCAAAAAGGTTGTGCCTGGTATCAATATAAGGGAGGTATATCTAAAGCCATATGGGTGCCTCTAGGTAGAAGTTGCCTCCCTTTGCCAGAGGATCCAGATGAAAAAAGTCATTACTCACTGAGACTTATAGTTCAAAGAGGTCATCAGGGTTGTGGAACCCCAAAAGTATTATGACTTCTCTACATATAGCTCTTCTTGATCATAATTCCCTTTGGTACTTATGGGATGGGAGGTACAAGCATATTCACATCAATTTCTACTATACATTCAGATATAGAAACAACAAAAACAATATATTGAATTGGCCCAAAGGGCCTTGCCACCTGCAAAGTTATATTAGTTTCTCTTCCCCACTACGAACATTTTTTGTATCAATCAGTTGAACCTGGGCACTCTCTGCCCCTCAGGACAGTAGAATAATGACTTGGACACTTGCATCCAACACAGTCATAAAAGTTTGAGTCCTTGTCCCTGAAGCATACTCAGATGGGTAAGAATCTCCTTTGGTCCATCAAGAGGACAGGGAGACCTCAGCCTTACCACTATTCATCCCTCTCCATAAAGAACTGAGAGAGTAGGGGAAGAGGGGGTAAGTTGGAGGTGGGGGGGGGCGTTCAAAGGGAAAAAGTGGCTCTGCACAAGTAAGCAATACATATCTACTTTCAAATTTGAGTGGCATAGCTCATGACTCAACAAAATGAATTTCTAGTGTTTTTCATCTGCCCAACATTTTATATCAGTTGGCAAGATCCTCATGGCTGCCACCATCTATTTCAGTACTGGGGAACCCTAGATTTAGCAGCCACAGCCACATTGATTCCAGCTTGGGGCCTTGGGGATTATTCCCTTTGCCTGACTCAAGTCTGACACACAACAGTGACTTTTTTAAGAAATCCATCTTAACTCAGGGCTGCTGCAGCTACATTACCAAGATGATATATCTTAAGTTCTTTCTCAGTTTCAACATAAGGAGTTTTCCAGAGCTGCAGGACTAACAATAAGGATTTATCTAAGAGTTTGGTTCAATTTCTTATTCTCCAATGGGTCACCTTCATCAGCATTTAAACCCAATTTGCATCAGTAAAACTTCAAATATTTAATGCTTCATCTATAATTTCCCACAGAAATTTGTGTCGGGGCAATCTCCCAAAGCCCAAGAATCTCTTATAACAATATTGAGCCATAGAAAAAAAGGTCAAAGGATTTTTATTTTCATCTCTGAGTGGGGCTGAGACTGGCATCACAGACTGAAGGAATCACTAAGTCATATGATGGCCCTGCTGTTGCCAGTCTTCCTTAACAAGTACTATATACCCTGCCTCCTCATCTCTGTTGTAAACCAAGAAAAGTACTAACCATTTGCCTGATTTCTGTTCATGAGGATTGCAAATTTCCCTCCTTGACAGTGAGCAGTATTTCTCTATAACTGTTTTCTAGTAGGGAGCAGAACTTTCTGGTCCTCACAGGGTGAATCTTGGTAACAGTTGTTACAATAGGATGGACCTGAGGCTGACCACCAGATTGACAAGATAGTCTTTCTACCCAGAGGAGAGTTAGAAACAACCAGGGCACCATTCAGACTTACTTCTGAATCCTCAGCCTATAATACCCTCTCAAATTCCTCCTCATTAACACAGAGTAAAGTGGAAGGTCATTAATTGTCTCTGACGATACAATTTGGTCAACATGCCTGCTATTGCTCTTCATGGGGTTTGATTTCATCCTATGTATCAGCCTTGAGGCCCTCATTCTTCCTCTTCCATAAAGTCACGTCTCTTTCAGCAGCCCATCCTCATCACCAAAACTATCGAGAACTTTGAAGGGTCTGAGATTTTAACACACATGAAAGCTAACAAGTTAGACAGTGATAGTTTCATGGAGGCTGGCAAAATACATGAGATTCCTGCCTTAGACACAAAGGCCAGTTTATTTCTCTAGGCTATTGCAGATACTGGAGTATAGGAGTATCAGGATTTGCATCACATTCCTAACCCTCAGTCCCTAAGGATAATGTGAAGAAGGCACATGCTATGGGTTGCATTACAGGAGAGAAACCTCAAGCTTAGGAAACCCAGATCTTCTATAATGGACAGTAAACATGCCTGCCTCTTGCCCCAGGGGAGACAGTATCTTTTCCGTAATAGACAGTAAATAAACATTCTCTTTGTTTTAGAAAGAGACATAATCTCTATCTTCCTAGGCTGTTCACTATATAACCATCATTGAAAAGGTAGCCTGGAACAAAGGAAGCCAGGGCCTCTGCTCCTAAGACCTACGGAAATATGAAAGACCCAGGAATTGTCTTCCAATCATGTAAACAATTAGTAAAGTGATTTAAAGTGGTAGATCTCTGTATGAGCATGTTATTGTTATATATAAAAAATAACACATCTATTGAGCTGTAATTGACATACAATAAACTGCACATATTTAGGGTGGAGATTTTGCTATAATTCCACACATGTATATAACCATAAAACCAGGAGCATGATCAAGTTAATGAGCAAAGCCATCACCTTCAAAAGCTTCTTTCTGTCCCTTTTTAAAATTTTCTCCTTCTATTAAGTATCAGATGACTTTTACCCAAAGCAGATGAAATCAGTTGAATTGCCAATATCTCCTTTGAGGTAGAAATTATATTTCTACCATACAAGGCATGAAAAGTGATTCTTGGTAGATGTAAATATATGATTTTATTTTATTTTTTTCAAGAGGTTTCCTACCTACTTTTTCCCTTAGAGTTGATTCCTAAAACAGAGAAGTGGTTCCCTTATATTCTTTTGGTGGTAAATGAGGATAATTTAAATGTTCTTTTCATCTTTCAAAGGAAGATGCCCTTTTTCTGTTCTTGAGTTTTCCAAAATAAAGATTTTATTTTTAGTGTTTGGAACATGGAAATAAATTATATGGAACATTATAGTCACATGTCACATTAATGGTATGAAGCCATAACTAAATAATATAACATTCTTATATGCATGGTTCATCATATTATAAAGAGAGTACTACTTTACTTAAATAGTCAAGAACTAATAGGCTACACCTTACATCATTCACCATGAAGTATAGCAGATCTTACCAAAAAATGAATGCCTAAAAATTATTTGAACTGGAATTTCACTTGCAGTGATCCTTGGAATGAATTCCTATACATGAGAAAAACTCCAATTGCAATATGCAACACCTACAGCTTGATGACCCAGTGGAAATTAGTAGAATTATAATTAGAGATAATAGAGAGCATAGAAGTTATATTGTAACATCTCATGTCTTCTTTTAAGATGTAAACTACACAGCAAATACACGCTTCTTTTACATTCATGTTTATCACAGAGTTAATATTTCTGTTGGGTTTTTTAATACTTTTAAAATCAAGTAATTTTAAAACATTATATCATCTTTTTTTTAATACACCCTAAAAGCTAGAGATATATTCTAGGAACCTGGGCCTCGCTGCATCTTGAAATATACCACAAAGATACATTACAAAAGAAATATTAATACATTTTCACACAGTGGCCTGAAAAATGTTTAGAAATGCAAGAAATAAATGATAAATATTCATTGCTTTGCTATCTTAAGCAATGACAGTTTGATAAGGAAAACTGAAAGATTTTCTGAAACTAAAATAATTTTTCAATATGTTAGATAAATATCACTATCAAGAATGTGTTTGAGCAGGCATAAAAATATTTTGTTGGCTGTAGAAAATTTAATGAAATTTCCATGCTTGAAAACCAGCAATATGTAAGCAGGTAAGCATTGAAGAGGATATTGGGGAATTACTACAATCTACCCACAACACTCTAGGGTTCTGAACCCCCTTTTTCTAATCACATTCTTTCTCCTCCTTTCTTCCTTTGTTAGCTTACTCAGTACATGTTAATTAAGAGCAGTACATGTTAATTAAACACTACAGGGAATTTTTTAACTTCTTGGTGCAATTTGTGCCATTACTTACTCTACACCTATCTATGTGCTTTCCACAGATTACATTCTTCTGTCATCTTTATTGCCATCATTCTTCTACTTATAAATGGGTTTTTTTTCAGCAGACACTATTATAATCATGACACTTGGGCTTACTCCTCCAACAGATCCTTTTCCATCTTTTTAAATTATTTATTCTACCCAACAAATGTAAGTCCCAACATTTGATCCTTAAACTAAGACTCACCACAAAACATTGAACCGGCAAAATCCTTCTTTAAAGGAATATATCTGCAGATACATTTCCGTACTTATATCCTGAGTATGAATTCTGAAATCAGAAATATAAAAAGAGATTACAACAGGAGATGGATGTGGTAATGACTGCACAGCATTATGAATGCATTTGTTAATAATACCACTGAACTGCACATTTAAAAATGGTTAAATGGTAAATTTTATGCTGTATGTATTTTACAATAAAAAAATTGAAAAAACAAGAATGGGACAGGACATTGGATTTATAGTTAATCTGAAGTTGATTCAAATACTTGGCTCTATTAATTTCTAGTTTATATAGCAAATTACTTAATTCCTCTGGGCATAATATTTCTAACTGTAAAATAGAAATAATAATTTTACCTGTCTTACATGGTTCTTGTGAGAATTAGAAAATGCAAGTCATGAACCTTGTTCATTATAAAGATTAAATTTTTTCTTTTCCTATAACTGATCATAATAAATATTAAATTAATGTTACTTATTAATCAAAAGTAAAATCAACTTCATTGACCATTAATTATTGCCTATGTTTGGTTTATTTTAGGATTTTATAAGTTTTTTTTCTTAATCTCAGGCCAAGTTTTCTCTTGAGTGCCAATTTTATACAATTGCAAGGGTTGTCTTTCTAAAGCACAAATCATTACTACATTCAAAATCCTTTAGTTGCTTTCTATCTCCTTCTGGTCCCTGCCTTTATAACCTCACTTCCTAGTTCCCACTATCACATATAGCCTCCAACTGAGCCAGCTGGGACTGAAACCAACATGCAATTCCCTGGAAAAGCCTCATCTTTCTCTCCTCCCTTCTCTGACACAGTGTCACCCTGACCAGCCTGCCTTCTCATCCCTCTCTCTTTTCCACTTGAACGAATCTTCCCCATCCCTTAAGCCTCAGCTCCACAACTCTACCTTAGAAAGCCTCCTGGGACCACTGCAAATATCAGTGCTCCTACACCACTTACTTCATACCACTAGTCTAGGGTCTGTCTAGTTAGTTGCCTTATTTCATTAAGTGACTGCTCACACACTCAGCTGTGATCCACCAGTGGGCAAAAAGCTATCCATTTCCTTGTTTCCCTACTTGACACATTTGGCATTTAACAAATGAAATGTGAATGAAAGGATTGGATTCTGTTGGAAACATGAACAAATAAACCTGTAGGTGATGTCCACAACCATACACAGAAGGTATTGCCCAACAAATTTTCCACTTTTGTGCTGACATGGATCAAGACATATTCTCTACAAAACCTCCATTCAAAGTCAAATGCATTACATTGAAGGGAAAATATATTTATCCACTGTTGTATTTATATGAATTTGTTTAACCAACCAGTGAATCTTAGGTCAAGATTCTAAGAGTTTGGAACAGATCTTTTTATGGGACATATGTTGCCACAGAAAGAATTGAACACATCCATTGCTGCTGAAGAAGAAAGAAAAAAATCAGTGGGACAATCGTAGTGGGTAATTCTGCATAGGTTATAACTGACTGGTTGTAAAAGCAGAAATGACAAGAGGAGAATGCTAAGGAAAAACTGTTCAGTCAACAATCTGCCATGGACCAGACTTGCACCTACAACAGCACAAAGCCTCCTCTGGAAAGACAAACTAATTTTAACACTAGTAACATGAAATTGTGTTAAGAGAGTAAATGTGCTACAAACAAAAATCATTTGAAAGTTATAAATTTTGTTTTGGATTTCCCATGCTATTGCTTCCCATATGTAGTGTGAATAGCTCAGAGCTGGTATAGAGCCTATGACACATCAAAAGAAAAATTAAGAAAGTCATCAAGTCCTGGGAGAACCACAGCTAAGTAACATGTCAGGTACTCTTTCACTGCTCTTACTGAAGGGGCGTGTGTGTGTGTGTGTGTGTGTGTGTGTGTGTGTGTGTGTGTGTGTGTTGCTTCCATTTGTAAGAAGAGATTTCTTACAAAAAAAAAAACTGCATGAAAAATAGACTATTTAACTTTAAACCAGTATTATTTATCTTCATTGCTCATGGTGAGAGCTAGGTCAGGACAAAGAGACTGAGACCAACAAGACCCAGTGGCCTCACTGGCAGAGATATATTGACACTGCTGTCCCGCAGTGCTAACAGAAGGAGGCTAAGAAGTTAATTCTGCCATCAGGGCAAAGGAGGAGTCATTGAGGGTAGTAGACTCAGACATGCAGCATGGAATTACACTGTTCCCATAATCATACTTGAGGGAAATTGCTTTGCAATAGAGTACAGAAATATTTCTCAAAACATGAGTTTCTTTCCCACCATTGTTTTGATATAGCTTTATATGAGCAAAATTCCTGACTCTCAGCTTTAAATATTCCTCCCAAGAATGCTTATGAAAAATGTAACAGTTTTGATGCTATAGTAGACTGTGTAACTATTCACAAAAATGTACTTCCCTTCCTGCAGGGGAATTAAACATTCTCACCCTGTTAAATGCAGGGGCAGCATATGATTTGCTTTGGGCAACGAAGTGTGGGAAAGAACCTATATTACTTCAAGCAGAAGCTTTAAGAGCAATGCATACTTTGCTATTCTATCTTTCTGGCTTCCACAACAATTAGTAATTTTCAAGCAAAAAACTTCTCTATTAGCCTAGATCCTGGGGTAAAGATGACATGGAACAGAGCTGAGGCTAACCCACAATGGACATGCAGCATGAATAAAAGATAAGATTTTTTTTTCTTCCTCTGTTCATTGGGTAAACCAGTAAAAAAAAAAAAAAAACACAAAATACAAAATGCAGATTTTTTTCTTTAAGATGCTAAGATTTGGAAGTTTGCTTGTTACTACTGCATGACTTACCTCATCCTGACTAAGAGAGATGTCATTTCCCAGACTGCAATGTGGCAGGCCAAAAGGAAGATTTCTTGGTTTATAGTTTTGTAATACTCTACTGCCATACAGGTAGCAGCACCATCAGGAAATGGAATAATTAAGAATAGAGGGATATACACTTTATTTCTTAAACAGCTATGATTCCTAAAACTAAAGCTGATATCCATTTAAATTTAAGGTAATCCTCAACTAGAAAACAACTTGTGCTGCAAAAGATAATTTTAGGTCAGACTTCTCACAAAGGAGCAATGTTATAAATGGAAGTTAGAATCCTACACTAGCCCTTTAGTATTTAGCCCCCAAAAGTTAATATTATTCTAGTTGCCTTATGTGTTGTAAAGATAGAAGGTGTATAATTTGTGGATTGGTCTGGGTTCTCCAGAGAAACATAACTAATAGGAGATACAAACACACACACACACACACACACACACACACACACACTTATATAAAAAGGTGTACTATAAGGAATTGGCTCCTGTAATTATGTAGGCTAAGCCCAAGGCTCAGAATCAGCAAGTTGGAAATTCAAGAGAGCCAATGACCTAAGTTCCAATCTAAGACTGAGTTCAAGTTTAAAGGAAGAAGACCTATGTGACAGCTCAAAGACATTCAGGCAGAAAGAAAGAATTTTTTCTTACTGATACTTTTACTCCATTCACGCCTTCAAAAGAATGGATGAGACCCATCCACACCGGAGAGGGCTATCTGCTTTACTCAGTCTGCCAATTCAAATGTAAATCTCATTCAGAAACACATTCATAGACAACTCAGAGATCATGTTTAAGCAAATATCTGGGCACCCCCTGGCCAAGTCAAGTTGACCCACAAAAATTAATCACCACAATTTTTCACATTATTTTTGAGAAGATTAACTAGAAATTATTAAATATAAGTTAAAAGCCAGAAGACCAAACACACACCTCCCAAATATCACAGGGTCAGTAACAAGAAAAGCAGTTTTTTTGATTTTTGATTATATGTCTGTTGGTTTTGTTTTATATTTTCCTCCTCTATCTGTGCTTTGGCCCTAGAACAAGAGCAGGCATTCCCTCTGCACAAACCCCTACTTGCTCATGGGAGTATCAACTTCTTTGAATTCAAGGATTCTGGCAGTGTCAGCAAGCAATGACAACTGAATTGGAAAAGCAAAGAGGAACAGAAAGTTTCCCTGATAACATTGCATTAGTTATCTATTGTTATATAACAAATTACCCAAAACCTAACAGCTTAAAATTATAAACATGTATTATCTCACACAGTCTCAGTGGGTCAAGAATTCATTTTAGGTGCGTTGTTCTTGTTTAAGATCTTTTATGAGGTTGCAGTCAAGGTGTCAGCTTTGGATTAGTCAGGTGAAAGATTGACTGGGGCGGGCGAATCCATCGGGTGGCTCACTCACCTCCCTGACAAGTTAGTGCTGGCTGTTAGATCTTTTCCACATGGGCCTCTTCATAGGGATGTTTGAGTGTTTTTATTCAAGCTGGGTGGATTAGCTGGCTTTCTCCAAAA
Source organism: Microcebus murinus (assembly GCF_040939455.1). Lineage (NCBI taxonomy): Eukaryota > Metazoa > Chordata > Mammalia > Primates > Cheirogaleidae > Microcebus > Microcebus murinus. The sequence goes on along the minus strand of NC_134109.1, from coordinate 51,996,420 downwards.
GCAAGTAATACAAAAAAGATCAAGCCATGTTTTTATAACTTTGCCTCTAAGCTTTTACACTGTCATTTCCACGTTATCTCATTAATTACACAGAGTAGGGGAGTGGACTACACAAACTGTGATTATTAGGGTGCAGGGATTATTGGAAGCCATCTTAGAGGGTAGTGACATATTTATATTTTCCTCACAACTTGTAGAATATCCTGGTCACTGTCTTTTTTCATTTATTAAATTCAAGAATTTTATAAATTTAAGTCATACAACATTCTGACCAACATAATTCCTACCAAGACATCCATAAAATCAAATAAAAAGATCATTTTTAAAAATTCAGTCACATTTAAATGGCAGGCAATAGAATAATTATTATAATTTATTTACTATATTTAACTTTCTCATTTTCCTTGTGGTATGGTTAATTTAGAACCAAAATTAAATATCAAAAAGGTTATTATCATCATGGAAATTTCTTTTCCTCAATATTCAATACATTCTTTCTTATTCCTGTCTGGTAAGGTCATATAACTGAGGATAACAAAAGGCAGGATAACAAAAAAATCTGTTATTATGTAGCCAATAAAACAGATGCTATTACTTGAAAATATGATACTAGAAAATTTTTAAGAATAAGCTTTTTTTCAAAAGCCTAAAAAAAGCTTTCAAAGACTTAATTAATTATAATTGCTAAGGTTTATTTGCAGGTTTTCACATTGTCTTTTATAGTAATGGTTTCAAGTCTTGACAAAGCTAATTTTCTGAGAAGTATTTGATGATATCTTTCACACCATTCTTTCAGTCAACAAGTATTACCAACTATGGCTGGTAAAATTCAGAGCTCTCATTCCTCATAGACTTTATTCCACCAGGCACAGATACATCTTAATTCACCTCAGTCCCTATGGTATCCCAAGTGTGGCAATTTTCTATGAACGGGAGGGTGGTTTTCAACCTGTGTTACTCTGTATTAAACTTTTTTTAGTATTATTTCAGAGTATTATGGGGGTACAAACACTTTGGTTATATAAATTGTCTTTGGACCACCCCACAAGAGTGCCCATCCCCCAGACCCATCCATTAAGTGTGGATTTATTCATCCCCTTCTCCCCTTCCCATCTGCCCAACACCTGATGAATGTTATTACTATATATGCACTTAAATGTTGATCAGTTAATACCAATGTGATGGTGAGCACATGCGGTGCTTGTTTTTCCATTCTTGGGATATTTCACTTAGTATAATGGGTTCCAGCTTTATCCAGGATAATATAAGAGGTGCTAGATCACCACTGTATTTTGTGGCTGAGTAGTACTTCATGGTATACATGTACCACATTTTATTAATTCATTCATGTATTATTGATGGGCACGTAGTTGTTTCCACATCTTTGCAATTGTGAATTTGTGGCACTTTTTGATAAAAGCTGTTCTCACTGGAGTTAAGTGATATCTTATTGTGGTTTTGATTTGCATCTCCCTGATGATTAGAGATGTTGAGCATTTTTTCATATGTTTCTTGGCCATTAGTCTATGTTCTTTTGAAAAGCTTCTGTTCATATCCTTTGCCCCCTTTTTAATGGGGTTGTTTGATTTTTTTTTTCTTGCTGATTTTCCTGAGAGACATAGACCAATGGAACAGGACTGAGAACCCTGATATAAAACCATCCTCATACAGCCATCTGATCCTTGACAAGGCAGACAAAAATGTACACTGGGAAAAAGAATCCCTATTCAGTAAATGGTGCTGGGAAATTTGGGTAGCCACATGCAGAAGACCAAAACAGGATCTGCATGTCTCACCTCTCACAAAAATCAACTCACAATGGATAACAGACTTAAACCTAAGACATGAAACCATAAGAATTCAGAAGAAAATGTTGGAAAAACTCTTACAGACATGGGCCTAAGCAAAGAATTTATGACGCAGAACCCAAAAGCAATCACAGCAACCACAAAAATAAATAAATGAGACCTGATCAAATGAAAAATCTTCTGCACAGCCAAAGAAATTATCACTAGAGCAAATAGACAACCTACAGAATGGGGGAAGATATTTGCATGTTATACATCTGATAAAGGGCTGTATTATTCATAATAAAAGACTCTACTTCCAAGTCCCTTTAGCCCAAAGTGGTAAAGACTTCTCGGGATTTGCTGTGTCATCCCTCAGCCCACCCTTCGGACCTTTCCACCACTCCCTCTCTACTGGCTCCTTCTATTTGAATTTAAGCATGCTAAAGTCCCTTCAGTGTTCCCTGAACCTGACTCACTGAGGAGAGGCATAGTCTATATTTCTTGAAAAAGTATCTATACTATGTCTAACTTCTCCTTTCACCCTCAGTTACCCTACATATTTTATTCTGGTATTTACATGTGAAATTCCATGAAACTACTAAGGTTAAGATCACCACCAGTCCCCCATACTGTTAACTCATTCTGCATGCGACACTTCCTTACCCCTACCACCCACTAGGCCCATATTCCAGACTAGGTGGAATAGTCAGTGACCTATTGTGATATGGGGATACAGGAGGGCTGTAGGGGACTTGGCTTAGTTTCTGGATGCTAAGCTGCAACATTGGTCATTTTCTTTTTAGGCACCCTGCTTGTTAATCATGCATAGCTCCAAGTAGCAACTGTGGCTCTTTGGGATTTTTAGCCTCTTTCCATGGGCAGGGTGCTCTACTTCAGTCCCTAGTGTTATGTTGTGAGCCTGGCTTTAGTGCCTTATCTCACATGAAAACATATAAGATTCTATTCTCTACAGAAGCCAAGTTCTGAGGCTAGAGCCCCGCAGCTCTATGGCATTAGCCCCACCTGTACCTCTACTCTATGTCTGGTCTGTAAAAAAACCCACCTCCCTTTTGACCTGAGCTTTTGTCTTCTTGGCATTATGCTTTTTTTTTTTTTTAATTTTTTATTTTTTCATATTATGGGGGTACAAATATTGTTAGGGTTACATATATTGCCCCTGCCATTCCTCCCCCTGCACCCCCCCACCTTACCAAAACATCAAGTGTGTCCTACCCTCAGGTGGTGCGCATCGCACCTATTTTGTAAGTGTAAATTCTTCCCCTCCTCCCCCCTCCCATTTGCCCACCACCCAATAAAAGTTTGTTTGTTTGTTTGTTTGTTTGTTTGTTTTTTCCCTTTTGTTTTGACCTTTGGGTTACATTGTATATCTTAGCCTTTCCCTTGGAAGGGTTAGATGTATTCCCTCTCCCCCCCAATATGCTCACCACAACCCTAAGATGTGTATCTCCCCCTCCCCCAAACCCTAGTGGGCACTATCCCCATTTGAGCATCATAGTTTTAATCAGTCAGTACCAATTTGATGGCGAGTAGATGTGGAGCCCGTTTTCTTGATCTTGTGTCACCTCACTTTGGATAACGGGTTTAAGCTGAATGCAGGATAGCATAAATGGTGCTAACTCACTGTCATTTCTTAGAATTGAATAGTATTCCATTGTGAGCATATACCAAATTTTAGTTATCCACTCATGAATTGACGGACACTTGGGTTGTTTCCATGATCTTGCAATAGTGAATTGTGCTGCCATAAACATTCAGGTGTAGATGTCTTTATAGTAGAATGTCTTATGCTCTTTTGGGTAGATGCCCAACAATGCTATTGCTGGGTTGAATGGTATTTCTATATCTAGCTGTTTGAGGTATCTCCATATTCTTTTCCACAGAGGTTGCACTAATTTGCAGTCCCACCAGCAGTGTAGGAGTGTTCCTGTCTCTCCACATCCTCGCCAGCATTTGTTGTTTTGGAATTTCTTGATACAAGCCATTCTCACTGGTGTTAGATGGTATCTCATTGTGGGTTTTTTTTGTTTTGTTTTGTTTTGTTTTTTGTGCTGTAGTATTTCTTTATTCCGAACTTTCTAGCTTAGCCTACAGTAAAAACTCTTAACATATACCTCATTATATCTACAGTTTCCATGTACATTCCTGTGCTTTGGAGGTAACTTTTTTTTTTTTATTTTGGCATATTATGGGGGTACAGATTTTAAGGTTTCAATAAATGCCCATTTCCCCCCTCCCCCCACAAGTCTGAGTCTCCAGCATGACCATCCCCCAGATGGTGCACATCTCACTCATTATGTATGTATATACCTGCCCCCCTCCCCCCTCCCACCTGCCCAATACCCTATTACTGTAGCACCTATGTGTCCACTTAGGTGCTACTCAGTTAATACCAGTTTGCTGGAGAATATATCTGGTGCTTGTTTTTCCATTCTTGGGATACTTCACTTAGTAGTATGGGTTCCAGCTGTAACCAGGAAAATATAAGATGTGCTATATCACCATTGTTTCTTAGAGCTGAATAGTACTCCATGGTATACTATACCACATTTTATTAATCCATTCTTGGATTGATGGGCACTTGGGCTGTTTCCACAGCCTTGCGATTATGAATTGTGCTGCTATAAACATTCGAGTGCAGGTGTCTTTTTTGTAGAGTGTCACTGGATCATTTGGGTAGATGCCCAGCAATGGGATTTCTGGATCAAATGGTAGATTCACTTGTATCGCTTTAAGGTATCTCCATATTGCTTTCCACAGAGGTTGAACTAGTTTGCAGTCCCACCAGCAGTGTAGGAGTGTTCCTCTCTCTCCGCAACCACGCCAGCATTTATTGTTTGGAGATTTTTTGATAAAGGCCATTCTCACTGGGGTTAAGTGATATCTCATTGTGGTTTTGATTTGCATTTCCCTGATGATTAGAGATGTTGAGCATTTCTTCATATGTTTGTTGGCCATTCTTCTGTCTTCTTTAGAAAAATTTCTGTTCAAGTCCTTTGCCCACTTTTTAATGGGGTTATTTGCTTTTTTCTTCCTAATTTTCGTGAGTTCTAAGTATATTCTAGTTATCAGTCCCTTATCGGATGCATAGGATGCAAAAATTTTCTCCCATTCTGTAGGTTGTCTGTTTACTTTCATGACTATTTCTTTGGCTGTGCAGAAGCTTTGTAGTTTGATCATGTCCCATTTATTTATTTTTGTTGCTGCTGTGATTGCCTTTGGGGACTTCTTCATAAACTCTTTGCCCAGGCCGATGTCTAGGAGAGTGTTTCCAACTTTTTCCTCTAGAGTTCTAATAGTTTCATACCTTAGGTTTAAGTCTGTTATCCAGCGTGAGTTGGTTTTTGTGAGAGGTGAAAGGTATGGGTCCTGTTTTAGCCTTCTACAGGTGGCTATCCAGTTTTCCCAGCACCATTTATTGAAGAGAGATTCTTTTCCCCAGCGTATGTTTTTGTCTGCTTTGTCAAAGATGAGATGGCTATATGAGGATGGTTTTATATCAGGATTCTCACATCTGTTCCACTGGTCAATATTCCTGTTTTTGTGCCAATACCATATTGTTTTAATTACTACAGCTTTGTAGTATAGTTTGATATCTGGCATATTAATGCCTCCCATTTTGTTTTTGTTGCCTAGAATTGCTCTTGATATTCGGGGTCTTCTTTGGTTCCATACGAAGCGTAAAATTATTTTTTCTATATCTGTGAAGAATGCTGATGGGATTTTAATAGGTATTGCATTGAATCTGTAGATCAGTTTGGGTAGTATAGACATTTTGATGATATTGAGTCTGCCGATCCACGAGCATGGTATGGATTTCCATCTGTTTACATCCTCTGCTATTTCCTTCCTCAGTGTTTCATAGTTCTCCCTGTAGAGGTCTTTTAAGTCCTTGGTTAAGTAAATTCCTAGGTACTTTAATTTCTTTGTTGCTATTGTGAAGGGAATTGAGTCTTTGATTTGGTTCTCAATTAGATTGTTGTTGGCGTATATGAATGCCTCTGATTTCTGTGTATTGATTTTGTATCCTGAGACTTTACTAAATTCATTGATGAGTTCCAGGAGTTTCTTGGTTGAATCCTTGGGGTTTTCTAGATACAATATCATATCATCAGCAAACAGTGAAAGTTTGATCTCTTCTGCCCCTATTTGGATACCTTTGATTCCATTTTCCTGTCTGATTGCTGTAGCCAAGACTTCCAGCACTATGTTGAACAGAAGTGGAGATAGTGGGCAGCCTTGCCTGGTTCCAGTTCTAAGTGGGAATGATTTCAATTTTTCCCCATTCAGTATGATGTTGGCTATGGGTCTGTCATATATGGCTTGTATCATCTTTAGGTATGTCCCTTCTATGCCTATTTTCTTAAGTGTTCGTATCATGAAAGGGTGTTGAATTTTGTCAAAAGCTTTTTCTGCATCTATTGAAAGAATCATGTGGTCTTTGTTTTTGCTTCCGTTTATGTGGTGAATTGCATTTATAGATTTACGTATGTTGAACCATCCCTGCATCCCTGGGATGAAGCCCACTTGGTCGTGGTGGACTATTTTTTTGATAAGTGTCTGGATTCGGTTAGCTAAGATTTTGTTGAAAATTTTTGCATCTATATTCATTAGGGATATTGGTCTGTAGTTTTCTTTTTTTGTTGCATCCTTTCCTGGTTTTGGTATCAGAGTAATATTCGCTTCATAAAAGGTGTTGGGGAGGTTTCCGTTCTTCTCGATGTTGTGGAATAGTTTCTGCAAGATAAGTACTAGTTCTTCTTTGTAAGTGTGGTAAAATTCAGGTGTGAAGGGAGATTTTTAATTGCTGTTTCTATTTCAGCTGTTGAGATTGGTCTGTTCAGGGAATCTATTTCTTCCTGGTTGAGCCTAGGGAGGCTGTGTGTTTCTAGAAATTTGTCCATTTCCTCCACATTTTCCAGTTTGTGTGCATAAAGATTTTTGTAGTATTCATAAATTGTATCTTGTATCTCTTTGGGATCAGTTGTGATATCTCCTTTTTTATTCCTGATGGAGCTTATTAGAGATTTCTCTTTTCTGCTTTTCGTTAGCTTAGCCAATGGCGTGTCAATTTGGTTTATTTTTTCAAAGAACCAACTTTTTGTTTTATTAATCTCCTGAATAGCTTTCCTGTTTTCAATTTCGTTTAGTTCTGATTTGATCTTGTTGATTTCACTTCTTCTGCTGGGTTTGGGGTTGGTCTGTTCTTCTTTTTCCAGCTCTTTGAGTCATTTCATTAGATTGTCTATTTGTGATCTTCTTGTCTTTTGGTTATAGGCATTTATGGAGATAAACTTTCCTCTCAGAACTGCTTTAGCTGTGTCCCAGAGGAGTTGATAACTTGTCTCTCCATTGTCGTTTTCTTCATAGAAGTTTTTTATTTCCGTCTTGATTTCTTCATTTACGAAGTAATCATTTAGTAGGAGGTTGTTTAATTTCCACATTTTTGTGTAGAAATGTGTGTTTCTGTTAGGGTTGATTTCTAGCTTTATTCCACTGTGATCTGAGAAGGTACATGGTATGATTTCTATTTTTTTAAATTTCTTGAGATTTTCTTTGTGTCCTAGGATATGGTCAATCTTAGAGAATGTCCCGTGAGCTGATGAGAAGAACATATATTCAGTGGATTTTGGGTAGAATGTTCTGTAGATGTCTGTCAGACCCAATTGTTCTAGAGTTTTGTTTAAGTCCATTATTTCTTTATTAATTTTCTGTTTGGAGGATCTGTCTCGTGCCGTCAATGGGGTGTTGAAATCTCCGGCGATTATGGAGTTGCTATTAATCCATTTACTTAGCTCCAGTAAGGTTTGCTTTATGAATCTGGGTGCACCTAAGTTGGGTGCATATATATTTAAAATTGTTATCTCTTCTTGTTGGACTGTGCCCTTCACCATTATATAATGACCCTCTTTGTCTTTTACTACTTTTGTTGGTTTAAAAACTAAATCGTCTGAAATTAGAACTGCCACACCAGCCTTCTTTTGGCTTCTATTTGCTGGGAATATTGATCTCCACCCTTTTATTTTTAGTCTATATGCATCCTTGCAGGTTAGATGTGTTTCCTGAAGACAGCATATACTTGGCCTGTATTTTCTTATCCATTCAGCCAGCCTATGTCTCTTGAGTGGAGACTTTAAGCCATTCACATTTATTGAGAGAACTGATAGGTAAGGTAGATTACTGATCATTCTGTTGGGTTGGATGTTGTTGCTATGATTTCTGTCTTGAGCCATTGTAATATCTGGCCTTTAATATCTTTGGGTTTTGGTTGTTTTTATATCCGTGGATTATTATTATGATGTTCCATGCATAACGCTGTTTTAAGTACTTCTTGTAGGGCTGGTCTTGTCTTGGTGAATTCTCTGAGCCTTTGCTTGTCTGAGAATGTTTTTATTTCTCCTTCATATACGAAACTTAGTTTTGCAGGAAATAATATTCTAGGCTGGGCATTGTTTTGTTTCAAAAGAGTGAGAATGGGGCCCCAGTCTCTCCTTGCTTGTAAAGTCTCATTAGAGAAGTCTGATGTTATTCGAATTGGCTTTCCTTTGTATGTTACTTGCTTCTTTTGTCTTACAGCTCTTAGAAGGGCCTCTTTAGTTGATACTTTGGTCAGTCTGATGACTGCATGACGTGACGTCTTCCTGTTTGCAATGAATCTCCCAGGAGTCCTCTGGGCTTCTTGAACTTGTATATCGAGATTTTGAGCAAGGCCTGGGAAATTTTCCTCTATTATATCTTCAAAAAGCTTGTCCAGCCCTTGAGTGTTGTCTTCCTCCCCTTCGGCTAACCCTATGACCTTCACGTTAGGTTTTTTCACATAATCCCACTGCTCTTGTAAGCTTTGGTCTTTTCTCTTGTTTCTCTGCTGTATTTCTGTGACTGATTTATTTAATTGGAAGGTGTTATCTTCAAGCTCTGAGATTCTTTCTTCTGCTTGATCTACCCTGTTCTTGAGACTTTCCACAGTATTTTGTAGTTCTCTGTGTTGATTCTTCATCTCCAGGACTTCGGTTAAAGTTTTCTTCACTGTGTCAATCTCTTTGTTGAACCTTTGTTCCATTTCCTGGAGGCTTTTTGTGGTTTCTTGGTGTTGGTTATTGAGTTGTTGTTGCAGCTGGGTGAGTGTTCTTATGATCCACATACGAAATTCCTCTTCTGTCATATTGGTTGCCTGATTTTGGTCGGTGTCCGTTTCTAGGGGGCTGGTGCTCCTCCTTGGGGGTGTGTTTTCCGTTTGGTTCTTCATATTTCCTGAGTTCTTTCGCTGATTTCTTCCCATGTCGATCAGTTGTTGTTTTTTTCCTTAGGTTATTGTTTGGGTATTCACACACCTTGTTTAGTTTCTGAGGCCTTAGGTGGTGCCTGTGGGTGAAATTGGACCACTCCCTGTATATTGAGTCAGTGGATGCCGTGGAAAGGCTGTGCAAGATGCCCTCCCTGTCAGTAGGTGGCGTTTGCTTGGAGGAACAGGCTATGGTGTTGATTTTGAGTCCTGTTATCAGCTCTGGTTCTGGGTGGAGCTGGGTTGGGTAAGCCTGCCCTCAGGCCGTTAGCAGGGGTCAAAGTTCTGTCCTCTGCTTCCAGGGAAAGCTGTCAGGGCGAGGCTGGACCGGTCCCGCTCAGCCAGAAAGTCTGTGTGTGGGGGTGGCGCTGTCTGAGACCCGCAGTCTGGAGCGGGCCTCGCTTCTTTCCACCCTCCCCAACTCCGCAGCTACTTCTGGGCCTCTGCCAGCAGGCCAGACCACAAGCCACCAGGCCTCCCCGGACTGTGATGCCGGCGGGGAGTTTCCCTGCACAGGAACGCCACCTGGGTTGGGCGCACGGCCTCCTCCTGGGAGGAGGGTTGCCCTCTAGGACGCCGATCCGCCCCTGGAGGCAGATACACCTCAGTAGGCTGTTCACATATAACCCTTCTGTGCCCCGGGCAATGCTAGCCCTTGGTGCAGGGGATCTGGTCTGCAGGTCCGACCTCTGGGTCCCAGAGTTCAAACTGTATTCCCACCAGGGAGAGGATTTCCGGTCCTAATTCACCCACAGGGAGCCCAAGCTGGGTCTATGTCTCTCAGCCTCTGAGTCGGCACCGTTTTCCTGGGAACACGGTGCCAGCAGCACCTGGGAGGGTGGGCGGGGTCCCAAACGGGAAGGTACCATTCCCTGGAGGTGCCTCCGGCTGGTGGCTGTATTGTCTCTCTGGGCAGCCGCGGGTAGGGTCGGCGGAGGGGAGGAGGAGGCAATATGGCGCCTGCCGCGCGGCTCGGGTCTGTGCACACGGAGGTGCCCAGAGGAAGTTGGGAACCTGGTGCCACGTCTGCTACAGGCTCACCGTTGGCAGGCGGCGGCGGTCTCTGGGCTGGTGTCCGCAGGTCTCTCCACCCGCTGGGGAGCCCACCAGCAGTCCCGAATGTAGGGGAGGGGAAACAGCAAATCCACCTACCCTTGCCGCTGGTCTCCGGGCTGCTCCGGTGGTCTCAGCCTCCAGTTCTCCTCCGTAGCCTCCTCCCGTGGAGTCTCCCGGGGTCTCAGGTACCCCTCCTTCCGGCCCTTGTCCGCTGTATGCTCGTCTTCTTGCTTCTTTCCTCTAATTTCTGCTAGAATCTGTCTTTTCTGCAGAGACCCTCTGTCTGGCGGTGTTATTCGTCCGCCATCTTGCTCCGCCCCCCTCATTGTGGTTTTGATTTGCATTTCTCTGATGATTATAGAAGTTGAGCATTTTTTTATATGTTTGCAGGCCATTATTCTGTCTTCTTTGGAGAAATTTCTGTTCATTTCCATTGCCCATTTCTTGATGGGATTGTTTGATTTTTTCTTGTTTATTCTTTTAAGTTCTAGATGGCATTATGCTTTTATAGCTCATTAGCATCATTGAACAATTTTATCAGAAAGGGTGTTAGAGCATGATATCTTGTAGAGACATCCCTAGCCAGTTCTTAACTTCACAGGACTGTTTTACAGATAAAACCCTTTAAAGAGGTGAAAATTGTGAACAATAGGGATTATATAAAGGTTAGTGATAATAGGTGTAAATACTCAAGGAAACAATAAGATATTTCATTGAAACACACTGGATGGTTTCTGCCCTTCTACACCTGGATCTGAGGCCCAGGGAGGAGATTCTAGAGGAAGAGGCTGCTGGCACTGAGAAGCAGCCTTCGGGAAAGCCTGGTGGGCACAGCAGTCATGGTTAATCCAGTGTCAAGTATTTTCAAAGCTGTTTACAAATAATACCTCATTTACTCCATCATCATTCTTCCCATTTTACAGATGAGAACACAGAGTGTTCTTCCCATTTTACAAATGAGGCACAGAGTGGTTAAGCATGAGATTACTCAGAAAATAAGAAATCAGACTACCAGAATGTAAACTCCTAGCCCCACAAGAAGTTGCTTCTACAGCAGGTAGGGATAGGCCAGAGGTAACCACCGGTGAGGAAGGAAACACTGTACTTTCTTTTCAAAAAGCCTTTTTAATTGGCCCTTTGTCTTAAAATATCCCTGGGTGCTTGGGAGACACAGAATCTGCTTGCTTGGCAAGCTTCAGAGGAGAAGGTAGAGTGGATGGTAACTCTATAGTAATAGGGATCAAAAGAGTTTCCTTTGTTTTTAATAATCTGTTAATTTACTCTAGTCTAGATAATTGAGTCAACCATTCTCATTTGCCTGAATGCCTGTAAAACATCCTGTGAGATGCCTGCAAGCAGAAAAGAGAATTCAATATTGAAAATAAAGCATTCTTTCTCCTACTTAAAGAGCAAAAGCCTATATTGTAGTTGTGGGGAATGAAAACCGTGAAAGCACACTTACTGTTTGAACAGCCATTCCAATTAAAAAGCCCCCTGGGATTGGTGTGCATCTGGCCACCACACAGGGCAGACATAAGAGCTCTGCTGGGAGTTCCCATAGAGTCATTTTGGGAAGGCCCCCTCCCAGAGCCAACGGATCAGTAGGTATCCCTCACCTTTTTCCAAACACAAAAGGAATTAGGGACGCTGAAAAACAGCAATGCCTCCTTCCCAAGACCACCTTCACCCAACCACAGCAACACCAGCACCAGCTCCAGGGAAAGCAGCCCTCCTGGGGGTACATCAGCTCCTGGCAGTGTGGTAGCAAGGTTTCCAATTGCTTCAGCCAAAGTCGAGAGAAGCACTGCAGGAGTCTGCCAGCCCAGTCATTGTCTCTACCTTTCAGAGATCCTTTGTGTGGCTCAGTGGGTCATTAGACACACTTTGTGCCCAAGTATAAACAAAAGGAGCGGATATACGAGGGAGGGAAAGACTTCACAAAGTGTTCAGCTTTACATCAAAGCTTATTCCTCAGGTAAAGGGCTAAATCAAAGGCATTCAAATAAAGTTAATATGTGAAATCCTCATTTAATAAAAGTGCAAAATTGGAAAAAAAAAAAAAAGAAAAGAATCAAAAGTTAAATACAGATAGTACAGGTTAGGAATAATAATGGGTTATAAAGCCACTCATAAATAGTGATTGTAAATGTAAGACATGACTCAGTACCTCCCTCATATTAAGAAGAGACTAAACTTTGCACCCTCTCACAGTATGGAGGGAACGGCATTCCCCTGCCTCCACTCTCTTCTTTTCCCCTCCTCATTCTACACATCATTTCTAAACCAGAAGACCCCCAGATTACCACTTGCAACCATGTTCTGGTTCCATATTCTCTTTTATTATTTTAGCATATTATAGGGATACAAATGTTAAGGTTACATATATTGCCCATGCCCCCCTACCCCCTCGAGTCAAGCTTGAAGTGTGACCATCCCCCAGATATTACATATCTCACTTATTATGTTTGTATAAACCCATCCCCTCCTCCCCCTTCCCACCCGCCTGACACCCGATAAATGCTGTTCCTATATGTCCACTTAGGTGTTGATCTGTTAATACCAATTTGCTGGTGAGTACGTGTGGTGCTTGTTTTTCCATTCTTGAAATACTTCACTTAGTAAAATGGGTTCCAGCTCTATCCAGGAAAATACAAGAGATGCTATATCACCATTGTTTCTTAAAGCTGAATAGTACTCCATGGTATACATATGCCACATTTTATTAATCCACTCATGGTACTGGCACAAGAATAGGGACATTGACCAATGGAACAGAACAGAGAACCCAGATAGAAAACCATCCTCATATAGCCAACTAATCTTCGACAAAACAGACAAAAACATACACTGGGGAAAAGAATCCTTATTCAATAAATGGTGCTGGGAAAACTGGATAGCCACACGTAGAAGACTGAAACAAGACCCACACCTTTCACATCTCACAAAAATCAACTCACGCTGGGTAGAAGACTTGAACCTTAGGTGTGAAACTATTAGAATTCTAAAGGAAAATATTGGAATACTCTTCTAGACATTGGCCTAGGCAAAGAATTTATGAAGAAGACCCCAAAGGCAATCACAACAGCAACAAAAATAAATAAATGGGACCTGATCAAATTAAAAAGCTTCTGCACAGCCAAAGAAACTGTTAAGAGAGCAAACAGACAACCCACAGAATGGGAGAAAATTTTCGCAAGCTACACATCGATAAAGGGCTGATAACTAGAATCTATTTAGAACTCAGGAAAATCAGCAAGAAAAAATCAAACAACCCTATCAAAAAATGGGCAAAGGACATGAACAGAAACTTCTCAAAAGACAGAATAATGGCCAACAAACATACGAAAAAATGCTCAACATCTCTAATCATCAAGGAAATGCAAATCAAAACTACAATGAGATATCACTTATCTCCAATAAAAATGGCCTTTATCAAAAAGTCCCCAAACAATAAATGTTGGCATGGATGCGGAGAGATAGGAACATTCCTACACTGCTGGTGGGACTGCAAACTGGTTCAGCCTCTGTGGAAAGCAATATGGAGATACCTTAAAGTGGTACAAGATCTACCATTTGATCCAGCAGTTCCACTACTGAGCATCTACCCAAAAGATTAAATGACACTCTACAAATGGGACACCTGCACTTGCATGTTTGTAGCAACACAGTTCACAATCACAAAGGTATGGAAACAACCCAGGTGCCCATCAATACATAAGTGGATTAGTTCCACATTTTTAAAGGATAGTAACTTCTACATTCACCTACTAAGTGTATGAAGTACCCCAACACCACCCAACAGGAAAAATATTAAAGACATATAAGGCCTTAGTGAGAAGAGACTATAAGTGTAGTCTGTATCTTCAATAGTTCCTGAAAAAGTGGGCCCACTAGATAGTCCCCAAATTCACTTTGAATTGTTTGCTAATCTTATACACACACCCAATGATGCCCATCTGGCTAGGATAACATTTTGAAATACTGACTCTTTCTCCCTATACTTTGCCCTTTTTTCTTCTCATACTTTTTCCCTTTTTTCTTTCAGTAATTCAAGTAGGCAACAAGATTGTGGTCAAGATAAATATGGAATAAGGAGAAGAGTAGCTTACAATTTTTCTATTATTTAATATCTTTCAAAGCCTAAACTTTGGAGTTCTATGGAGGAGGTTGAAATAAGGGTATTCCCAAACACTGATGGTATAATAGTCAGAAACATGAAGGGAAAAAGATTTACCCCAATGAAGAAAAAATGAGAAATTCCTTCTGGGCAGAGAAAAGAAAGAGAAACAGAGATATAGAGAAACAGAAAGAGACAGAGAGAGAGAGAGAGTTCTCTAGGTCTATAGAACATAGAAGAGCTGACCTACAAGACCATCAGCAATCACCAAGCAGCAATGCCACTGAGAGAAAACAGGTGTGTGCAGTAGAGAGGTGACAGGACAGCCTTGCAAAAGATTCTGGAGTCTCAAGTAAGTCTCTCGATTGACAAGCCCTGTAGACAAGAATGATAAATATCTCACTGGGAAGCTGTGTGAGGAAAGGTTAAGGATCCCAGAAGCTCACTTTTCCCCACCCTCTGTGACTTAGCTGGAATTATGGTAGAAACTAGAGGAATCTCTCTTTCTTTCTAGCTTTAGGTGAAGCCCACTCTCCTTCCTCCTAGATGAGACACTGTCTATGTCTGCAAATCCTCTCTGAACTCTGGGGTTGACTCTTGAGACAACAAGTGAAGGGAAATGTTTAGCACACAACCTCCTGCTGGTTGATCTGCTACATCCAATAAGCGCAAAAGAGCACATTATCCATTTCACTTTCTGGAAGGAAAATGGAAAATACAGGAAGAACAAAAGATAAATATCTTCAGATATTATCTTAAGCATATTCTTTCCTAAATAAATATCTTATGTCCTTACAAATAAAATATACTTTTTATAAATGCTACTCCTGCCAGCTCCAGTCCTTCCACCCTCCACTTCCTACATCCGCAGCATCTGGGATGGAGGGGTATCTTCTCCAGGCTGCGTAGGAGTCAAGTAGGTGATCCTAATGTGGCAAATTCCTCTTCTATCCAGTATGTACATGTATGTATGTTGGGATGGAGAGTTACCATGCAATCTCTCCTCTAGAGATTCTTCTCCTGCCAGCACTGATTCCATACAACAGAGAGTTCAGTCACAGGTAAAGGAAGACCTGACCCTGACTGCATGTCCCTCTCACAGACCTAGAAAAACTGAGGGCTGAGCAGCTGTCATGGTTGAAAAGTCTGGTCAGGTTGGTTAGGGACGGGGAGCTGGTTCTCCACCCAAGTCCCTTCTTCCTCAGAGTGGCCATCTACCCCCAGCTTTACCTTTGTCTCCATGATGAGGTAGAATGGCAATAAATGAATGAAGAAAACCCTCCTCTACCTGCTTACCATCATACTAAGGAAGCCAGAGGTCCCTGTAGGAAGTAATTCCCTTGGGTTCTTTTGGAATCTCATTGGATACCAGAAGAACAAATTCCTGACTGACTAGGACTTCTTCAATATCCAAAACACACCCCTTTCTTCAAAGTCTTACAACAATCACTAAAAATTTCAGAGGAAAAAAAAATCTCCAGCTTCATAGAAAAATTCTACATTTCTGCCAGGGTCTCTTATAACAAGTCCCATGCAATTAAATGTATGGTTAACATTAAATTAATCTACTAGTAAGTTCAAAAAGGGTTAGTCTTTAGAATACTAACAGTGCTAGCTCAGAAATTTGGGTATTATTAATCTTTATGATTATAAAGGAAAAGTATTTTTAACTGATAGCACTTAAACTGCCAAATAATTTCAAATCAACACTTTAGAGTTAGAAAAATCTGACTTAGAGATAAAACTTAAAGGGGAAAAAAGGAGGAAGAAAATTTTCCTCTGACATTCCCCAACCTTCTCTCCCCAAGCTTCTACTTTAATTGCAAACACTGCTGTGAGAACTATCAATTGCAGACTTTATTTTTCAACCCAAAACACTTTTAAGCCAGAATAAAGTTAACTCAAGGAAGGGGGGGAAAGGTTAAAACCATTTCTTCTAATATTAAGAGTCACGTTAAGGATATACTTTCAAAAACAACTTCTACCTAAACTCACGTATCTCATCAAATGGGAAAAAAAAGATTTGACTTTGAAGTGCTACGAGCAAAATGTTTCCTCTCATGTATTCTTGTTTGTACGTATGCACACATATCCTGCCTCATACCAGCAAGGATGTGAGACATTTAGTAAAAATTCATTCAATACAGTTCCATAAAATACAACAAAACCAAATTTAAAAATAGGAATAAATTGGGAGAGGAAGAAACATTCAAGTAAGAAACATAAGATAAACCCATGAATGAGATTAGGCTTAAAAGGAAAAAAAAAAAAAAGCATTTTGAAAGCCTGTTTATTTGTCAGACATAAGCCAAAAATTAGGAATTGCATCAATTACACCAAAAAGGAAAACATGAACAATCACTATACATGCTTCTCAGTGTCCAGAAGAGGAAACTCATCAATTCCAAAGAATAACAAAAAGGATATTTTTAACGTAGATCTGAGTGGTAGTAAACTGTGAGGTAGTAAACAGCACCCTACACAGCAGCCTAACAGTAAATGTGATGATGTGTCTCATAGAACTGTTTCTTTAACACCCTCAGAGCAATCATTTGGCAAAAGCATTTCTACAGGAAAGACCAGAGATGGAATGAGGTGTTCAGCTCTTTGCTTACCTGGCATGAGCCAGCAATCGATTTTGAAATGAACAGCAAATCCTTTAGGCAAACCTGCAGATATACTCTTTCTCTCAACCAACCTTTCAGTAAGTATTGAGCCACAGCAAGCCCCCAATAATGCCTCTTTCAAGTCCATATATAGTTATTATTCTAGGTTGCAGCCTAAGTGCAACTCCTTATGTTTTAACAGCCAGCTGAGCAAGGGGTAAGTTGTCATCCTTTTGTACAATTGAGGTGCTTAAGGAGGATTTGACTCAAAGGCAATGCCACTTCTGCACAGATGTGGCCAAAGGAGAGGCCAAGTGCCTGCCCTTAAGCACTGCTGCTTAGAGCTACCTTTGTTTCAACCAGGAGTATTGGAAACTCTGATGGTATAATGACTAACTAACCCTAGCCTAAATTATTATTTTTCTCATTTTTCTTTTCTTTTCTTTCTTTTTTTTTTTTTTTTTTTGGAGACAGAATCTCGCTCTGTTGCCTGGGCTAGAATGAGTGCCGTGGCGTCAGCCTAGCTCACAGCAACCTCAAACTCGTGGGCTCAAGCAATCCTCCTGCCTCAGCCTCCTGAGTAGCTGGGACTACAGGCATGAGCCACCATGCCCGGCTAATTTTTTCTATATATTTTTAATTGTACAGCTAATTTATTTCTATTTTTAGTAGAGACAGGGTCTCACTTTTGCTCTGGCTGATCTCGAACACCTGACCTCAAGCGATTCTCCTGCCTCAGCACCCCAGAGTGCTAGGATTACAGGCGTGAGCCACTGAGACCACCCTTTTTTTCTTTTTTTATTTCAAAATATTATGGGGGTACAAATGTTTTTGGTTACATGCATTGATTTTGTTATGCTTGAGTCAGGTTATACGTGTGCCCATCATCCAGATAGTGTTCATTGTACCCATTAGGTAGGTTTTCGCCCACCCCCTCCTAATCCCTTCCCTCTGCTTGATTTCTACTGAGTTTTATTTCCCTCTGTGCATGTGTGCTCATTGGTTAGTTCCAATTTAATAGCAAGCACATGTGGTGTTTGTTTTTCCTTTCTTTAGATAATTCACTTAGGATAATGGTCCCAGTTCCGTCCAAATTGTTACAAAAGGCCTTAGTCCATCCTTCTTCGTGGCTGTGTAGTATTCCATAGTATACATGGACCAATTTTGTTAATCCACTTATGAATTGATGGGCCCTTGGGTTGAATCCACATCTTTGAAACTGTTTGAATTGTACAGCAATAAATATTCACCTGCAGGTGTCTTTTTGATAAAATGACTTATTTTCTTTTAGGTAAATACCCACTAGTGGAATTGCTGGATCAAATGGTAGGTCTACTTTTAGTTTTTCTAGGAATCTCCATACTGTTTTCCATAGCGTTTGTACTAATTTGCAGTCCCACCAACAGTATATAAAAAGTTCCTTTCCCTATTCTAAATTAAACTACCATCTTCAAGCAAAATCCTCTTAGAAATATAGACACATAAATAAAAGAGAACACTGCTGCTTATCTATAAAAACCAAGAAACTGACACATTTCATATAAAAATTCTTAGACAACATCAGGATTATAATATTTATGCCTCACTACAATGAAGTTTCCTAATTATATTGAGGATCATCTTAGGCATCAGTCCTCTAATAAGCCTGCTCTGAACTCAAATGACAGGACCATCCTTAGGCATTCAAACAGTACCTGTAAGTACCCTATCATAGCATTTACCATCCTGTACATCACTGCCCACTTATTCCTTCTATCAGTTAGGATGCATTCAACTTGAAGTAACAGAAAAATCTAACCAATAGTGATTCAAACATCAGTTTGTTTTTCTCATGTAAAATTAAGGCTGAAGATAAAAGACTGCAGGCATTAGTTCAGTAACTCAATGGTTCCTCCAATTCTCTTGGCATTTCCTTCATGGTCACTAAGTGCCTGCCAATGATTTACATTCACATTTAAGACAGAAAAAAAAAAGAGGTAAAAGAGAAGAGAATGAGTGCTACCATCAGTGCCTATTTCATTTACCAAAACAACAAAATATTTCCATAAACACTCCTAGAAAATTTATTTCATCTTTTGTCTGATTGGCCAGAATTGAGTCATGTGGCCAGCCCTAGCTGCAGTAAAGACTGGGAACGCAGAGAATGGCATGACCATGAATAGCTAAAAGCCTAAATCTTAGGCTAAACATGATGCACAATCTGGGACTGGACACGCTACAGGGCAAGGAAGAAATGTAAAATAGATAATGGCTTTGGAACTATCAATAAAAGACTTATGTTCATCTCTTTCCTGAATTAGAGGTAAGCTTCTGGAGAATAGAGATTATATTTGTTTTACTATTTTATTCCCCAGAACCTAGCACAGTGCCTTGCTCACAGCAAGTGCTCAATGAGTAATGAAGGAAGAAGGAAGGAAGGAAGGAATGAAATATTAACTTCCCGGCTGTCTAACCTTATAGTTCACATTTACATAAGGATATAAGATCAATATTTTTGCATACTGTGAACACACCTGCATTCTGAAATAGAGAATATTCTAGTTTATTCTATTCCCTCTTAGGCATTCAGTAAATGCTGCTGGTGTTGAAAAGGGTGAAAGTCTCTACAAGATTCTCTGTAGAAAATCACAGTGCTGACACCAAAATATAATAAATACATTAAAATTAGGCTGATTCTTTTCAGTGGCTTCATCAAAACACAAAGCCTTATCCATTAAATGGAACACAAATGGGAACCTTGTCCTTCTGAAACCAAAGAGGCATATGATCATTAAGATTCATATAATTAGGCCTCACAAACTTAACACCCTAAACAAATTGCTTAGGGAAAACTATGAGACACATAATTTGAAGAAGCAATCAATGAAATGCAAACGTTATATTGGATTTAAATAAGAACTTGCATAGAAGTTAAAGGAGTATTCTTTATGGATTTAATTAAAATGCTGCATATGAGACCTTTCGAATCTCACTGTGCTGCAACTGTATTAAGACACACATCAAAATATTTACATTTAAATATTTTATAATGTCACTCTTTAAAATATTAATGATGCCACAAATAATCAGTGACATTTCTATAACATTTTCTATAGTAAACTTGCAGGAAAACAGCAGTCTAACCATGCTATCCCTAGTCAGATATTTGAAATTCAGTTTAGCAAAAACATCAACTTGTCCATTTCTATAATTCTAATGAAAACTCCTCTAAGAACATAACTTCTTTTTATTACAATTTTCTCTTATTCTGTTGTAGATAGTGGCACCAAAGGAAAGAAAAAGAACTGGTTTTGTATCATTAAGTGCTACTTCTAAGTTTAAATATTCTCCTTTTCAGAAAGATTTATTGAAAGGTTTCCTTAAAACTGTGAGAAAGGTAGATATAAAAATATAACAAGTGAACAAGTCAATGTTATTGTTGTGTTCTACAGTGAAGGGATCTTTACAAAGACTTAAGTGCTATTTGGAGACAATGTTGCAAAATATTGCATTTGTACATAATATAGCCTTTGTAATTATAAGACTCATTTCTTAGTGTTTTCTCCTTGAAGGCACCAGTGAACTGCTATCTCTCCATAGTCATGGCTATAACCTTTCTCCTATGCCTCTCCTAACCTTCTCCTATGCTCCTATGCTAACCTTTCTTTCTTGTCACTGGCCAAAAAAGGCAACTGAGGAAGACATGATTCAAACTCATCTCTATAAAAAGTCAAGCACAAGTCGTTCTGTGATGATAAATACAGTGCAGACGATAAATGTTGGCAGCATCACCTTCAAATATGAAAGATGATTATTCCATTCTTTATTCCTTAGAGAAAGCTAATTATTAGAGCTAATCATAAAGGAAGTTAATTATTAGAGGAATGGCAGCCAGGTGACAGGGACTCTACAAAACCTGCCAACTCCAGCATAAATTTGCTAAGCGATTTCAGATATGTCTGACTATCAATTTTCTCTACTGGGGGAAAAAAAAAAAAAAAAGAACACCATACTATTTGCACAGTCCTTTAAGAAGTCTGAAACAAATTATGCTGCCTTCATGTGGAGCTAGTTATGGAGAGTTACAATAGTGATAGTCCTACAGTTGGGGCAGAGATAGAAAACATACAGTTATGTGACAATATAAATTCTTTTTGGCAGGATATTTTCTGACTCGCAAATAAAGACCATATAAAATAATGATGACCCACTCAGAGGCACTAAAAAAGAATTGAAATCTCTTCTGGATAATCCATGCCAGTGATGGCGCAGAAGGTTATTATCTTTATGTTCTTTCTGAGTCAGTTCTCAATGCTGTTCATACGTACTAACTGAACTAACTTCTTAACCCTTCTGATGCTTCTGTCTGTATACTGTAATTTTTTTCCTTCCCTTCTTGAAGAATATGTTTCTTAAAGAATATTTCTCTTTTCTTTCTTGGAATTCAAAACTTTTATCAACAGCTAACCTTTCTGATGATAGCAGAGGTCAATATGCACATG
The DNA here is from genome assembly GCF_040939455.1 of Microcebus murinus. Classification (NCBI taxonomy): domain Eukaryota; kingdom Metazoa; phylum Chordata; class Mammalia; order Primates; family Cheirogaleidae; genus Microcebus; species Microcebus murinus. The sequence continues at coordinate 51,975,070 of NC_134109.1, read as the reverse complement.
TTCCTTCCACTGGAAAGAAAATGTAATAGACTACATTTCTTTAAAATATATTTAATCCATCTTTATTAGTAGTAGAATTTTAAGATTTTTCTAAACATTTAAATCATTCCAAAAATTAGATAGACTTTACTTTTTGAGTCATACAGCCTAAACTAGTAAGATAAAAAACAGAGACACCAATCAATAAAACTCATAAACATGTTGTTTTACCCCTAATCCAGTTTTATTTATTGAGACTTAATAGAAAATATTCTATAGAATATGCACGACTTTCTTCCTGCATTTCAGAAATTTGCATTCTAAAGCCCAATGTCCCACAGCAATCACCATCCAAGCACAAAAGCAGATTGCCTGAAATAACTGGACAGGTTAGGCAGATTAGTCTGAATGCTTCTAGACAGCTGAGTGACAGTCCACTTAGCTTTAGATCTGAGGACCCAAATTTAATAAATAAAAAGCCTTCAAGACAACAGACACCTTTTATTCTTTTCCTTCTAGCAAAAAGCTATTTAATTCAAGAAGAAATGCTTATTCATGAAATTGCTAAATAACAAAAATGAAATTATCATAGTATCGGTTCATAGTTGGAGTCGAGTTGTAGTTGTCTGTTCTCGGTTCCTGGTGTGCTCTTGACCAAAGAATGACCAGACACATCAAAGTAAGGAAGCACGAGGTAAAAGTTTATTGAGTAAAGTAAGATATGTTTGCCACAGATAATGAACAGACCCCCTACCATAACAAGAGGACCCCAATTATGGTCTAGGGTTCTGTTTTGTATTGCCTAGGCTAGACCCTACTCCTGGTTCAGACGTCACTACCAAGCCACTTTGATGGACAGTTAGGAGTTATATAACCTGTGTCTTACTGTCCATGTGGATTTCCCAAGAGCCTCTCTGAAAGCCCATTGGGGGGGGTGAACTACAATGTAGATTTAAGCTAATGACATGATAATTAGCCTTAGGTTGTTCTAGGTCACCTTCCAGGCCCTACTGCACCAGTGCTGCTTGGCCTCTGGGCTAGGGAATCCTTTGCATTCTTTTGCAGTTGGCCTGCTAATTTCTGATTGGCAGATTAGTAGGGTGTTCCCTCCTCCTCAAGGTGTGGCAATTGCTTGGGGCACCACCTTTGTCCCAAGGAGGGCCAGAGGTCCCATACTGTCTACCTAACAATAGGCAGAATTCCAAGATGGCCCCCATGACTTCCTACTTCTGGCATTCCCTCAAGAATTGCATTACACAGCAAAGGGGATTTGTGGATATAATTAAGGTTACTAATCAGCTGACCTTAAGATAGATTATTTAGATGGACCTAATGTAATCACATAAGCCCTTTAAAAGCAGAAGAGAGTTTTTTCTGGCTGATACCAGAAAAAGAAGTCTGAAAGATTCCAACAGTAAGAAAGATTTGACATGCCACTGACGGTTTGGAGACCAAGAGGGCAATAGAATTGGGAATGTAAGCAGCCTCTAGAAGTCCAAAAAGGCCTCTGGCTGATAGCCAACAAGAAAAAGGAACCTCAGTCCTACAGCTATAAGGAACTGAATTTTTCCAACATCTGGTATAAATTTGGAAGTAGATTCTTTGCCTCAGTCTACACATATAAGCCCAGACCAGCAGACACTTTGATTTTAGCTTGTGAGGCCCTAAGCAGAGAACCCCCTGTGGACAGTTGATCTACAGAGCTGCGAAATAAGAAAGAGGTGTTTTAAGCTGCTAAATTTGTGGTCATTTCTTACACAGCAATAGAAAAGTAGAATAATGATACATAATTAGTGTCAAATTAGTAAAAGCAATTAAGTAGTAAATAAAAATTTAAACTAAGGAAAGATGAATAGGCTAAAAGAGTGCCCTCCTTGTTTACATCAAGTATGGTGCTAATTTCTACCTCCAGGGCCTTTGCACATTCTATCCTTCTTCCCTCCAGCGATCTTCACTTTCTCCATTAACAATTAATCAATACAAGACCCATCTCTTCACTGAAGCCTTCTCTCAAATCTCTTGTCTATAATGCTATCTCCTGTCAATGCACTACTGTTGAATTCATAGTTATTTCTGAAATTTTTCTCAATGATTTCCATTGTTTTGTGTATTCTCGTCTTCTAAACCCCAAGCCTATAAGCTCAATCTCTATTTGTGTTCCCAAATTGTTGAATAAATAAATATTAAGTACTTAACTAATTAAGATATACTTTAACTACTCTGTAGAGAAAGTCTTTGATAAAATCAATAAATTTTTGTATTCACGTTATTTAAACCAAATTAAGGCTATTTCTCTTTTCCCATCATACTCGTTGCTAAACACATACAACTTACCTGCTTCTCAATCAGCTTTAAATAACTCTGCAGGAGTCCCTTTATGTGATCAGCACTGACCACATAATCAATATTACTGAAGACACAGGATGGTATAATGCCCTTTTTGTAAATCTTGCATACTCAGTGATTCATATCAAGAGTTGAACTATACCAGGGTACTATTTTTAGCATTGCTACAATTACTTCTTCAGAAATTATTTCAGTGGCTTCTACTTCTCAGAATGTAAAGGTCTAGTGTAGAAATATTATCTTTATATTTTCTATATGTTGCTGGTTGAGCAGCAGTTTGTTTACAGTCATCTGAAAACATTGTTTGAGGGTAAAAAACCCTTTTTCTCTCCCTTTGTTGCAGTTCTGTCCTCAAGTGATTTGAGTTTTGTTTTCCCCTTTTAGTTCTTCACAAGATAAATATCTGCAGAAAAATAATTGTCACCAAAAAGTAGTCATTGCTAAGATGCATAATATGATTTTAAAACGATTAATAATCTTCCAAAAATCTTCAGAAATTTAGATTTATACAGCACCACTGGCTGGTCCAGCTGCGCTTCCTGAGCACAGTCATCTTTTGACTGGCCTGGCTAGTTTGACCAGCTGCCAATGGCCAGAAGCCAATAGGAGATCTGGGTCAGGGGAGAACGAACAACCTGAATGAACCCCACTTACACTTGGTAGACTGTGCATTCTGGACTTCTCCACTTCCACAAGCAGGTTCTTTGGCATGGTAGGGCATTTCCACCCCCTTCACCAGGCTTCCACCAGCACCCTGGAAACTGACCTTTCACGCCTGTTGGGACAGTACTTGCACCAGTTTGAGGAGCCTGGATACAGACTTGCCTAAGCCAGACCCACCTGGCTTTGCCCCATCAGTCTTAGTGGTGGTGAATCACAAGAAGTGGCCCACTGCTACACCCAGTGCCTGAGATGTCTGAGTGCTGCTTCTGATAGACCAGAGTCAGGCATAGGTCCCACAAACAACACTACAGCTAGTTCTCTCCTGCCAGCACCACCTACTAGTAGGGAAGTCAACATGTACAGCCCATTTCTTCATTTCCTGATTCAACTGTATGGAGCTCAGCCAACTCTTAACCACAAGTGCCACCTACTGGTCTGGAGATAAAAATAGATAACCCAGCATAAACCTTGCCATTAGAAGCACACAGGGCTTGGGAAAGAGGCAAGGCTCCAGAGACCCCCATTACTCTCAGCCCACACATGTAGCACATCACCACTATAGCCAAAAAATAATTAGTATTTGAGAAAACCATCACACTAGAGCTATCTAAGGAATTTATTCAGAGCCTTGGTCATCTGAAAGTATTGACAAGAAAAGCCAAAGGTACTTGCCTAGAGGCAAACCCCTAAAAGGGGTGGGGTGGGAATTCAATTGAAACAACAGTAAATCCCAAAACAAGAAGTGACAGTATCTCCAGATGAGAAAGAATGAGGAAAAGAATTCTGGCAGTATGGAAAAACAGAGCACAACACCACCCTAATAGTTTGAAACTAGCTTTCCAGCAAGGAACTCCAACCAAAAGGAAATTATTGAAATGTCAAATAATTAAATTGAAACATGGATTGCATGTAAGCTCAATGAGATCCAAGAGAAAGTCAAAAACCAATGGAAAAAATCCAAAAACAAAATTAGGACATAAATGAAAACTTCACTAAAGAAATATTTTTTAAAACAGCATAACAGAACTTTTAGAATGGAAAGACTCATTTAGGAAAGTACAAAATACAGTGGAAAGTTTTAATAAAGACTAGACTAAACAGGAAAAAAAAGAATTTCAGAGCTTGAAGTCATGGCTTTTGAATTAACCAAGTTAGTCAAAAATAAAGAAAAAAGAATTTTAAAAAATAAAAAAGTAAATAAAAAAAGAAATATGGGATTATGTAAAACACCTAAATTTGAGAATTATGAGTACCTCTGAAGGAGAAGAAAAAGCAAAAAGCATGGAAATTTTTGAGGGAATAATGGAGAAAAATTTCTCTGGTCTTGCTAGAGATTTAGACATCTACATACAATAAAGTCAATGAACTCCTGGAAGATTCATTGCAAATAGGACATCACCGAGGCACATAATCATCAGATTGACCAAAATTGAAGTAGAAAATCTTACAAGTGGTAAAATGAAAGTATGAAGTAATGTGCAAAGGAAAACCCTCACACTGACAGCAGAAACCTTATAAGCCAGAATAAATTTGGGTCCTATCTTAAGTCTTCTTAAATAAAATAACTGTCAGACACGAATTTTGTATCCTGCAAAACTAAGTTTTATAAATGAGGGAGAAATAAAATCTTTCCCAGAGAATAAAACAGTAAGGGAATTTATTATCACTAGACCTGCCCTACAAAAAATGCTTAAAAATGCTCTAAACATCAAAAATAATGGTTGATACTCATCAGTATAAAAACACCCAAAAGTAAAAACTCAGAGCTCTTATAAAATGGTAACACAAGGGAGAATACAAAGCACCTAGGAAATAATCAACACAATTACTGGAATAGTATCTCACATATCAATATTAACATTGAATATAAATAGTATAAATGCCCCACTTAAAAACATAGATTGGCTGAATGGATTAAAAAATACACAAACCAAATATACATTGTCTCCAAGAAACCCATTTGACTCATAAAGATTCTCATAGACTCACACTTTCCTCAATGGCAGGTACCTGGGCACCAGGGCATAATTCAACCTTTTTCATAAACTGGTAGTAACATTCCTCTGTGTGGTGCCAACTTACAACTTGCCCAGACAACATGCTTAGTGGAGAAGTGTGACTCGAATGATTTTCACATAAATTAATACAACTAAATGCTTTGGTTCAATCCCTCAAAGGGACTTTTTTCCCAGAAGAGGACAAATTAATAGTTTATATTTTAGATTCTATGTATCTAAAATGCATTTTGCCAGCTAAAACAAATTGCATAAAAATCCTACCCTGGAAACAAAAGTCTCATAAAGGAAGAAAACAAAGCAAATGCCTATGTAAGAGCAGAATATGGTTTAGTTTAAGCAATTCAGTTTGAAAAGAGAAAATCATCATCAAGATAAGCAGTCATCTTGCTCAGGAACCATGACAGACATTCGACTAAATTTCCTTTTTTCTTTGTTTATGCAGAAACTCTTATTATCACTTTCAAACGGACTTCTGTATTCTGATCCCTGAATTAGAAATGATATAAGTATCAAAGTTTCATAAAATTCATCGGTCAGAAAAGTAAAGCTTTTTAAATCTCATTTAAACATAGTTTGTTTGTCTAGTAACCAAAATGCATTGTCTAATTTAAACTCAAAGAAAGCTTAATTAATTTAAATGCTACCTTGATTACCTCTACTATTGATCCAGTAAAAGAATTTACTAACATGCTGAAACACTTGAATGCTAGTCTCTTTGCTTTTTCCTTACTTATCACACAATAAAAATCACAGGGTAATTTAAGAATTCTAGCTCTATATTACAGGTTGCAAAATAGCCATTATTGCTGGGTGGAATTATGCAGTCTTGGATATTTTCATTTTCATTTACAATTTTTACTAATATGCATGTTGTCTTTTAAGAAGAAATTGTTTTCACACTCAAAATATGTTTCCCTGCATTGTTCCTTACAAAGGACAAAGAAAAGTCTTACAGAAAAGAGGCCACAGCTTAGAAATTTTAGTATATTCTCTCTATAGGCAAACCTCTTCTCTTTTCCTAGGAAAAGAACCTATACTTTAAGTGAAAACATGCTTCCCAATAATGAATTTTGCTGAATAGTACAAAGAAAAGTCATAGTTTGTTTTCTAGTTATGATAGGCAACTGATAGCATAAAACATTGAAGCAACTATGGCTCCTTTTTATTAACATTTTTACTACTATTAGCACCTTGGTAAACATCTACCTTGAGAAGTCAAGATGTTTTCCAATTACCATAAACAATAGCTGATATTTCAATTAACCTGATTGCTGATCTGAGTTGGAGTCTGGAGGCCTAGGCCAGCCTCAAAGTGAACTATACTGGCTACAGGACCAGAGTGTAAATCCAAGGTTCATCAACGGACTATGTCTAGGCAGCCTAGTGGCAGCATCAGAACATGGGGTCCAGGCACAAAGTCAGAGGACAAGTGTGAGCTGGAAATGTTAGACAGAATAGAAGGCGTAGATGGAGAGAGTTTGCAATGGAATGTTCCCCTAAGCCTCTCTGCAATACCAAGAAGCACTTTTAAGACCACCTATGACTTCTGGTAGTGGGTGGGGAGGGTCTGTTAAAGGTGCCAAGCTGCATTAGAAATACATGAGAAGCTCACAGAAGTCTCTACTCGAATGACAGGTTGAGTATCTGTTATTCAAAATGCTTGGGACCAGAAGTGTTTCAGATTTTGGAATATTTGCATTATACTTACTGGTTCAGCAGCCCTAATCCAAAAATGAAATCTGAAATGTTCCAGTGAGCATTTCCTTTGAGCATGATGTCAACACTCAGAAAGTTTTGGATGTTAAAGCATTTTGGATTTGGATTTTTGGGTTAGAGACACTTAATATGTACTTTGAAATTTTTCAATCTTCTGAGTTCATGCCTAAGGCAATTTTGTTTTCACTGCAAGAGTTGAATGTCCTTCTCAGAATGCTCTATAATTCTTTCTAAAGCACAAATTTTTATTTTTGTATGCATAATATATTTTTCCAAAGTCCAAACGGTGAACTGAAGCTTCCTTACGGGATCACGAAAAGCACCTTTCTCTCTCAGGGATGAGAGTGACCGATCTAAGTTTTCTATGAGATTCACACTTGAAGCATCTATTCCTGAATTTGCAGATAGGAACTGGGGTTCCAGCAACTTCCTCAGCCCTCTCTCCCAACTTTTGTTTTTGTCCCAAGATTCACGTTAGGTAGTCAGGGCAGCCCAGAGCTATCACATATGCCATGTGAGCACATGCTCCTACTCAGCTCACGGTGCTGAAAGCACACAAGCCAGTGAAAGAGGAATTTGTAGGCAGTAAAGTAAGAGTTTTAAAAGCCATTCCATGGGAGATGAAGTACTATACTGAAAATCTCCACACTAGTCCTTACTCCTTTTCTGAATTTTGCAGGAAAATGGTTAAAAGTAACTCTTTACTCATCCACAAACCATAACCACTTATAGGTAAGTAGTGATGACAATGTCCTCTGACCAACAGGTGAATCTTGCTACCAGGGTTCAAGGATCCTCCATGAATTAAGCTAATCAAATTTCCATAATTGAAAGCCACCCAGACAGCTGTATAGTTCATTCTTTGTGATTTTCCCATAGTTTCAAGCAAAAATGACTCTCTGCCTTTTTAGATGGAACCAACTCTTTCCCTGTAGCCCTAAGTAGGTAAATAACAAAGTAATTAGTTGTTTCTTTTTTTAAAAAATAACAGTATTTATGAAATTAAATAGTTCTTTTCTCAAGTTTTAAACATCTTAAAAAACAGTTAAGTCTTATGATCACATTCTCTTTGAAATATGAACCAGCTCTTAAAAATCCCTTCCTTTTGAAATGCAATAAAAATCTGAAAATGCATATTTCATCAGAAAGAACTTTTCATTAAAAGTGCAGATGTACTTCATCTTACAGAACATTTGCATTTCTGAAAAATATGTCTAGGAAATATAGACATCTACTAAGCTTGCTGGCTTTATTTATAAAATTCAAAGCCATAAAACATTGAGGTAATAATAGCTCTTGCAAATATAAAGAAAAAAATCAATTTATACAATTTACTGACTTTAGCAAATAAGATATCATCCCAATTTGGAGATAAGCAACTGAGAACCAAAGAAATTAAATGACTCTTCCAAGGTCACAGAGATAGTAGTAGAGGAAATAATAGTAGAACCCAGTTTCCATGCCTCCTAATGAAATGCTTCTTCCAAAGCGTTGCTTTGTAATTGGTTGTAGCTAAACGAAAACAAAACTTATGACCGCCATAAATATTTTTAAATCACTTATTTTACATAATTGTTTTTTCCTAATTAAATGATATTTATTATACTTTTAAAAAGCTACAACAATATCTATGGGACTTCAATAATTAAAGGAAAACCAAATGGGTTAAGGAATCATTTGGCTTGTATCACATCTCCCTTCTGCTACTCTCTTGCAGGAAAGAATGTGTATCAGTAGATAGAGAATAAGACCAAAATGAATTGAATCTCAAAATTTAAGTTATAAAGTTACAGAGGCAAAACAAAAACAAAAGAAAGAAAATCAGGAAGTAAAAGGGACAAAAGAAATGATCACCTCCATAATGTAAGATAGCAAGAACTACAATGTTGGTGGCCTCAAAGATATTGCAGGTTCTGTTCCAGATCACTACAGTAAAATGACTATCACAATAAGCAAGTCACATGAATTCCTCGGTATATATAAAAGTTGTGTTTATACTTAAGTAGTCTATTAAGTGTCAATAGCATTATGTCTAAAAAAACTATCACGTCTTAATTTAAAAATGCTTTATTGCTAAAAATTGCTAACAATCATCTGACCATTCAGCAAGTTTTAACTTTTTTGCTACTAAAGGGTTTTATCTTGATGTTAATGGCTGCTGATTGATGAGTGTGGTAGTTGCTGAAGGCTATGGTGGCTGTGGCAATTTCATAAAATAAGACAACAGTGATGTCTGCCACATCAATTGACTCTTCCTTTTACAAAAGATTTCTCTGTAGCATGAGATGCTGTGCAATAGCATTTTACCCACAGTACAAAGTCTTTCACGATTGGAGTCCATCCTCTCAAACCCTGCTACTGCTTTATCAACTAAGTTTATGTCATATTTTAAATCCTTTGTTGTCATTTCAACACTGTTCACAGCATCTTCACCAGAAGTAGATTCCATCTCAAGAAATCAATTTCTTTGCTCATCATAAGAAGCAATTCCTCAAGCCAGGCGCTGTGGCTCACGCCTGTAATTCTAGCACTCTGGGAGGCCAAGGCAGGCGGATTGCTCAAAGTCAGGTGTTTGAAACCAGCCTGAGCAAGAGCGAGACCCCGTCTCTACTATAAATAGAAAGAAATTAATTGGCCAACTAAAAATATATACATAACAAATTAGCCGGGCATGGTGGCGTATGCCTGTAGTCCCAGCTACGTGGGAAGCTGAGGCAGCAGGATTGCTTGAGCCCAGGAGTTTGAGGTTGCTGTGAGCTAGGCTGACCCCACAGCACTCTAGCCTGGGCAACAGAGTGAGACTCTGACTTCAAAAAAAAAAACAGCAATTCCTCATCCATTCAAGTTTTGTCATTATATTGCACCAATGCAGTCACATCTTCAGGCTCCACATCTAAATCTAGTTCCCTTTCCATTTCTACCACATCTGCAGTTACTTCCTCCACTGAAGTTTTGAAACTTTCAAAGTCATCCATGAGGGTTAGAACCAACTTCCTCCAAACTCCCATTAATGTTGATATTTTGACCTCCTCCCATGAATCATGAATGTTCTTAATGGCACCTAGGATGGTGAGTCCTTTCCAGAAGGTTTTCAATTGACTTTGCCCAGATCCATCAAAAGAATCACTATCTATGGCAGCTATGGCCTTCCAAAATGTATTTCTTAAATGATAAGACTTAAAAGTCAAAATTGCTCCTTGTTCATGTGCTGCAGAATGAATGTTGTATTAGTAGGCATGAAAAAATTAATCTTCTTGTACATCTCCAGCCATTACTGAGTGACCAGATGCATAGTCAAAGAGGAGAAGTACTTTGAATATCTTGTTTTCTGAGCAGTGGGTCTCCACAATGAGCTTAAAATATTTAGTAAAGCATGCTGTAAACAGATGTATTGTCATCCAGGCTTTGTTGTTCAATTTAGAGAGCACAGGCAGAGTAAATTTAGCATAATTCTTAAGGGCCCTAGGACTTTTGAAATGGTAAATGAACATTGGCTTCAACTTAAAGTCCCTAACAAGAAAGTCAACCTGTCTTTTGAAGCTTTGAAGCCAAAAATTGACTTTTCCTTTCTAGCTATTAAGGTCCTAGCTGTCATCTTCTTCCAGTAGAAGGTTGTTTTGTCTACATTGAAAATCTGTTTAGTGTAGCCACCTTCATCAATGATCTTAGCTAGATCTTTTGGATAACTTGCTGCTACCCCTTGTACTTTTATGTTATGAAGATGTCTGCTTTCCTTAAACCTCACAAATCAACCTCTGCTAGCTTCCAGCTTTTCTTCTGCAGCTTCCTTAGCTCTCTCAGCTTTCATAGAATTGAAGAGAGTTAGGGCCTTGCTCTGGATTAGGTTTTGGCTTAAGGAAATGTTGCAGCTGCTCTAGTCTTCTATCTAGACTGCTAAAACTTTCTCCGTATCAGCAATAAGGCTGTTTTGCTTTCTTATTAATATTAATAATGTGTTCACTGGAGTAGCACTTCAAGTTGCTTCAATAACTTTTCCTTTGCATTCACAACTTGGCTAACTCCTTGCACAAAAGGGCTAGCTTTTGGACTATCTCTGCTTTCAACATGCCTTCCACACTAAGCTGAATCATTTCTAACTTTTGATTTCAAGTAAGAGACATGTGACTCTTCCTTTCACTTGAACATATAGAGATTATTGGGATTATTAATCGGCCTATTTCAATGTTGTTGTGTGTCAAGGAATAGGAAAGCCTGAGGAGAGGGAAACAGATGGAGATCAGTGGTCAGTGGAACAGTCAGAGTACACACATTTATCAAGTTTGCCAACTTACATGGGCATTGTTTGTGGCATCCCAGAAACAATTATAACAGTAACATCAAAAACCACTGATCACTCTCACCGTAACAGATACAATAATAATAAAAACTTTGAAATATTGCAAGAATTACCAAAATGTGACACAGGGACATGAAGTGAGCACATACTGTTTGAAAAATGGCACCAAAAGACTTGCTCAATGCAGAGTTGCCACAAATTTTCAATTTGTGAAAAACACAGTATCTGTGAAACACAGTCAAAGGGAGTACAATAAAATGAGATATTCCTGCATTGTTTTTATTGTGAATATATGCACATATGCATACATAAATACATATGTATGCATTTCCCTTGGGGTAAATACATATCATAAGATAACCTGGAAACTACCTATTATTGATATCCTGAAGCCTACAGGCATGTGCATTCCAAGTGCCAAAAACTACTTTCACTCTGTGAACACAAACTTTCAAAAGTAGTTATTTCCTATGCAAACATTTATATTTTAATTCTATTCAGAAAAGTATGTAATACAGTTACTTTTCATGTATTTAAAACCCTCAGAAAAATAGTCATTCTGAAGAGTTAGGTTTATGATTTCATAAAGCAAATTATTTTTATTTTTGTCATCTGGAATGGAAATCTTTTAGCACTACTCCTTGCCTTCTTAACACAAGCATACAGAAAATAATCTGTCCTTTACCAAGAGAATTTTTTTGTAAACAAGATGCCCTCTGGGCCCATTGAGCTAGATGTGGATATTTGCCTTTACTCTAAATAACCCCAGAAGTCCATGCTTTCCTAGTGATGATACTTGATGTTATTTATTTTTCTGACATCTCCTTGACTGTCGGATTGTCAACTGTTATTCAGAGAATTTACAATAGAGACAAGGGGCTGGAGTAAATGATCTCTAAGGCCTATTATAAGTATTTTTTTTTTATTTCAATAGATTTAGGGTATACAAGTGGTTTTTTGATATATGGATAATTGCACAGTGGTGATGTCAGGGCTTTTTAATGTATCCATCACCCAAATAGTACACAGTGTACCCAACAGGTAATTTTTGATCCCTCGCCCCCTTCCCAACTTCCCCCCTTCGAAGACATCTCCAAAGTCTATTATAGCCCTTAATATAACCATGTATTGTTGAGTTCATCTTTCAGTAACCCTTCCAGGGTTTCCCCTCACCCCCACAGTTTGGTGTAGCCAGGAGGATCTTCAAAGCCACTCTGCTCTTCTGAAAGCCACAGTGAGGAGAATCTGAACTCTGATCAGCCAGCAACATGGTAAGATACCTTACTTTACTGGACTCCTGGTTTTCCTGTCTCTCCGTGGGCTCTGGTTGAGCAGACAATAAAGATCATTGTCTCATTTGCCTTTTCAAATTTAAGATTAATGCGAGAAAAGCTTTTTGTAAGTGACTAGTCTTAGCATAGCAACTCTGGGGTATTTTTTGTTTGTTTTTGGGTTTTTGTTTTTTGTTTTTGGGGTTTTTTTTGGTATTTGTGGTACGAATACTCATATTGTCTGACCCCTCTCCTCTCAGAAATAGCCTTGTTGTTATTGCTTTCCTTTGTCATTGTATTTCTGTGCTGTTTCGTCATAAAAAGTGTTGCCATATGGTAAAACATGGGCCTAGAACCCCTATAAGCCCACTGCTTGAGCTGGCCCTGCAGGCTAGCCAGTGCGCGGTTCTGGCTAGACTAGCGTCTATTAAAGACAATCTTTACTGTCCCTGAATAAAAAAGCCTTTATGGGTTTCCTCTCTTGTCCGGTTATATGCCCCTGAGCTTGCCTTGGGACTGAGTGGGAATCTTCTCCTCAGTCTCTGCCACATGGGGGGGTGGGGGGTGCTTTCTCGGGCTCATGTCTTGCAGCCAGTCTGAAAAGATTGGAGTCTGATGCATGTATGATTCTAAGCAGCACACTCTTTACACCAAATATGTCAAGCTCCAGGGGAGTCTTTATCTTCAAAATTCCTATCTTCTTTGTCTATTGTAAGTCGAATTCTGAGAATGAATTTTTGGAAAACTCCTTCTCTATGTCCTCTCCAGGTTAAACCTGAAAAATTACCACCTGGGCTTTCCATGAAGAGACTTATTGGATTGAATTGCTTTTGGAATAAATATATTATTGAGAATTCTAATTAGTAATGCCCAAAATATGGACCCTTTAAACTAAAATACTTCTAATGTTTTAAAAAATAAATTTTAGAGATCTCTTATTCTAAACAATTGCCTTATTTGCATTAGATTTGCATTAGAAGAATTAGATTAAAAGACACATAATGCTGTGACTAGCTTTAAAAATTCTCTTGACAAAATTAAAGAGCAAAATCTGACCCAAGAAGAAGAAGAAAAAAAAAATCATTGTACACTGCCCCAGCAGGAACAATAATAAAAGCCAGTTCACTTTGTGTCATACTGGATAGTATTCTATGCTTGCACCTCCAGTGACTAGGATTGATTCCTAAGCAGGGAATACCTGTTATGTCTTGATATTTATATAATTTTACCATCTATTGATTTTCCTCTTGTGTGCACAGCTTTTGATTTCCTATATTCTGTCAGGACATATGGGGCTTTTAGACATTTATGTATAAATGATCAACTAAGAAGCTGGGACCCTAGAAAATATGGCTGGACCAAAAAAAAATGAGTTACACCTGGTTTATAACTAGCAAGACTTTTCTTTCTTTGAGCTATTTTTATAGCTTTTCTGCATCTCAAAAACCTTTCTCCACCTCCATGGAGACACCTCCTGCCTCCTTGATTAACTTATAACTTTGGTTAAGGCTTATTGGATTTATTTAAAAAGGAAGTTAAAAAAATTCAAAAGCAAAAATGTCAGCAGTTTGTCCTAGGTAAAGTCCGCTCCATTTATCCTCATTCCTCCCTACTCCTTCCTCTTTGCCAATCATGGAGTTTTGGGCAAAGGTGGCCAACTGTTCAAACTGTGTTCAAATAAAGCAAATGCTGAGCCATAACCAATCCAGCTGTTTCTATACCTCACCTCCATTTTCTGTATGTTATTTTCTCTTTTGTGTCCATGAATCTTCTTCAACCCTATGACAGCACCGGAGTCTCTCTGAACCTGCTCTGGTTCAGCCGCCCAATTCATGAATTGTTCTTTGCTCAGTTAAACTCTGTTGAATTTAATTTGTCAAAAGTGAGATTTGAAATAGAGTTCCCAGTGACGCCCAAGGAGCACTGAGAGTCTAAGCAAGCTACTCACCGGACCCATTCTGTCCATTGCTCTCTCCCCACAGCTGAGGCTCATGGGTAAGTTCTCTCTCAGATTCCAAAGCTCCACAGATTTGTGTTTTGAACTCTTTGACATTGTTTGAGCAAATTTTTTGTCCTAACTGGGTTCAGAAGTCATGACAGAAACTAAACTAGGTCCAGGGTCAGATTGTATCTGATAATTAATTAGCTTCAATTCAGTTAGGGGCCTCAAATGTCTGAACAGGTCAGGCAGAAACTAAATAGCAATAATACAAGGGGTGTGAACTACAGCTTTCAAGAGTTCTCAGAGATTTTTATGTTCTATCCCTTTGTTCCTTTTAGTTGTGTATTTGCATAAGGAAAAATTATTGTCTAAGTTGATTATGGAGATCTGAGAGCCAAAGCCAAAATTCAAGGTAAAAGTCAGATCCTTAATCTCTGAAGAACTGAGTACTCTACTCTCTGACTATACCTACCTATAAATGTGTGAGTATTAGGCACTGGAAGTGGCAAGTGCTTACAGAAACAAATCTTACTAAAGGAAAATTGTTGACTGCTAACAATTGTTGACTACTTAAAACAATAAAATAGGTAATTATTAATAGAAGATTAAGTCTGAATAAAAATAATAATAATCTTTAAAAGTCAACAAATAAAAATTCTTTATAAGAGCTATAAAATCTGTTTCTATGTGTCTATATATGTCATGTGTATGTGATATTTTACTACCAAAGTATATAAAGGAGATCTATTAGCTTAAAAATAAGCACTTAAATATTTTATCAAGATAGAAACTAATTCAAATGCCTTTTAGTTCACGTGACTTTAATAATACAGTAATTGACTACTGCTCAACTTTTTTTTATTTTGTTGCACTTCAATTCACAATTTCTCTTTACATTCACCTTCAGAGAGAAACAATTAACATGGACCTAAATACCTCAGAGGTGCTATGAGTCTCCTTCAACATTCTCTCAAATCGTCAAAGATGATTTAGACTCTACCCAAGGATCCACTCTTGTCCTGTACAATGATGACCTTTTGCTCCGTAAACAGGGTGCCTTCTTAGACTCCCTCATTCTTTTAAAGATTAGCTGAATGAGGCCATAAAACCTCTAGATCTAAACTCCAGTGGGTACAGAAAACTGTTACTTTCATAGGACATAAAATATCTCAGGGCAATCAAAAGCTCATCCCAAAATGCCTTGAGTAAATTTTCTCATAGCCCTTACTAGAGCTTGCACATTGGCAAAAGGAAAAGCTGACACTATTTACGTAGACTCCAAATATGCCTTTGGAGTCTGCCATGCAGTTGGCACAATTTGGAAATCTTGTGGTTTCTTAACTTCTGCTGACACTCCTATTGCCAATGGGCCTATAACTGCTGCCTTATTACAAGCTATTCACTTTCCTTCTAAAATTTCTATTATTCATTGCCCAGTCAACACTAAGGAAATGGATTCTATATCCCTAGGAAGTGACAGAACAGACAGGGCTACTAAATATGCAGCAAAAAAATGGCCCTCCTATACTTTTTCCACTCAATTTATTACCCTACTCTTATCCCTGTCTGATATTATTAATCATCAGGCTAATGCCCCACAGTCTGAAAAAGATAAGCAGATACAAAAGCGTGCCAAACAATTACCAGACAGATTATATATTGAGCCAAACGGACTCCCTGTGGTCCCTTTTCATTTAACTTTTTGACTTGCACTTATCTCTCATCAGATGGGACATACATGCAAACAGGGAATAATTGAGGGAAAAGAAATAGATACATATACTTGGTACTGCCCTGGGATCTACAAAATCTCTGACCAAACTATTTCCCAGTGCACTATTTGTAAATCTCACTAAATCTCTGGTAGAAAGCAACACTCTCCAGAAAGCCCCCAAAAGCCCAGACCGCGCCTTGTAACACTCCAAATTGATTTTATAAAGTTACCTCCAGCTTTGGTTTTTTCTCAGTGTTTGGTTGTTTTTTGCATGTTTAGTGGATGGACTAAATGCTATCCAACTAGGTGTGCTGACGCTACAACAGAGGTAAAGAAATTAGTAAATGAGATTATTCCTCATTTTAGTATTCCTTTATGGATTGAGTCATATCAAGGAGCTAATTTTATGGCAGAAATAAACCACTTTCTTGCAAAGATTCTGGGGTACTTATTAAAATTTCATACCTCATATCATCCCCAATCCCCAAGGCAAGTGGAACATAAAAATTGAGACATAAAAAGGACTTTGAGAAGTCTATCAAGACACTGGACTTAAATGAACAGAAGCATTACCTTTGGTTCTTATAAAAATCCAAAATGCTCCAAATGAAAGACATGGATGAATCCCTTTTGAAATAGTATTCATTCACCCCATGAGTACTGATACCTCTAAATCTTCTATTCCTGGGCTGACTGAACACTATAGGGATTTAAGTGAACAATTTAATGCCATGACTAGCTACATACAAGCACTAACTAATGAGCTTTAGAGCACACCATCAACAGGTGAAAGGATCATGGCCTCCACCGACTGATAAGACTTGTCATCTTTTTTGACCAAGAGATCATATGTACATCAAAGGTTTTAGAAGACACATGCTGTCACATCACTGGGAAGGACCTTATGCAGTACTGCTAACCACCTACACTGCCACCAAAATAAAAGAAAAATCCTCCTGGATTCACATGAGCCATCCCAAACTATGGCAAGGCAATTGCAGGACCACCCCTACAAGTGATCTGAAAGTAAGGATTTCTAGGGCCAAGTTCCCAGACTCCTGGAGCAGACCCCTGTCTTCACAAAGTAGACAGATTTCTCCCAAGATCATGAGTCAAGAAACTTCATTTTTTATCTAAAAACACTTTGCTCCTGGTTTCTTTTTTTACCCCTCAAAATGGTCCTTTTTAAAGACTTCTTTTAAGCCTCTCTCTTTGAGTATTATACATTGGAAGCTGATTGAAGACTGCCTCAACCTATCCCATTCACTGTTTTAATCTTCCACTATGACTCTTCTTCCAAACTATGCCTTGCTCTTCCTAACCCTTACTGTTTTCCAGCAGGTCAGGCACAGGTCTGGCATCCCTTCACGCCAGTCTTTCAAACCCTGGCCACATTAACTAACCAACATAATTGGTGATTATGCCAACATCTAGATCACACAAAGGAACCTGATCTCCTTTTTGTTTCTGTCAATGTGAGTGCTTGGTGGAACCAGTCTGGAAGATGGATGTATGACAAGATGTGGCATCCACAACCAGAGGAAAAATATCATGCTGCTTCTGTTGGTGAGTCAACTGGGCACAGAAAAACATCTGTGGAAGCTTATGAACCATCTTTTGCTCAGGTAAAGTCACTAGAAAAAAAAAATTTATCTTTTCTGGGTGGCATACTAGGGCAATATTGCAATCAACCCTATGGTTTGATTCCACAGATGACATTCTTGCATCTCTTAGAGGATGCTCACACTAACCCTCATGATGTCAATGCTTGTCAAATCACCATTTGTTATGGATGGCTCACAGGCCAGTCCTGTGCAACTTGTTTTTCATATTATTTATGAGTCAGGCAAACCCAAAGCAGGGACAATTATAAATTGTCCCTTTAAAGGCTTTACCGTCAGTCCAAAGTCTGGGATCCAGATTCCATTCCTAGGAATCCAAGCTAAGTAAACTGTTTGCAAATCTGTCCAATTGCAGGTTCTGCAAGACTCACTAAGCTCCTAACAAACAGAACAGGAAAGTCCTTTTTAAACTCCTAATAGCCCAGCAGCACAGAAAAGCCACCTCAGTCCCAGGAAGATGCCATGTAAATGAGTACCATTTAAGTTCCTTGACACTGCTTGCCTAAGGCTGCCTCACCACTGCCTGTCCCTCCCCCACCGCCCTCTGCCTGGCTCCCAGAGCACTGGGCGGTGCTGGTGGGGCTGGGGGAAGGAGTCCCCTCATACCTTCTGTCCACTGGCTTGGCACCAGTCGAATCCCCACTCTCAATTTTGACAGGGGCTCCAGTTGAGGGTATTTGGAGGCAAGGGGACTCCAGGCCCCCTCTTTCTCAGTCTGAGTCCTGAACGTAAAAAAACTTGCTCTCCTGGGGGTGTTCTTGTTACCTGGGTGTTGGCAGCCACCTAGTAGGCCTCACCTGTCACATTCTGGGTTCAGCACACGGAGACCGCTTGTCAGTGAGCAGCGGGCCGCTAAGCAGGCCGTGTGGCGCAGCCCGCCACAAAGCCCGGACTGCCCGCGCTTTTCCCACACAACAATGGTCCAGGCTCCCACAGGATCATTCGTTTGAGTCTGGCCTCCGTGCCACTTACTACCTGCACAGGCCACAGGAAGCACAGGGGGCTCCCTAATCCCCGAGGAATCCCCAAGGCTGCCTTCATGGTATTAGCTGCAGATTGCCCACAGCAGCACCAGGAAAGGGCAGGCGGTGGGCACACAGAGGCCAGGAGCCGTGGTGAGAGCCCTGGAGGTAGGGCGCCTCAGGGGTGGGGCACGGGGACCTGCACTTCTCCCCTGGCCACCCTGCTCCCAGCTCACCTCCTTACCCTTGGCCTGGAGCCACAGCTCTGCAGCAGGCAACAGTGCCGATTTCCAGGGCCAGGATCCACGCAGGCTACAGGGAAGGCACCGCTTCCTGGCCTGCCTGAAGACCTCATGCAGGGGCCCCATAATACCCCAGCTGCAGCGGGCACCAGCAGGACAGTGTTCTGTGTGTGCCTCAGGGGAGTAGGTGGGGTGCTTCTGTCCCGTTTCCTTCTCACAGCATGGTAGCAGGCTGTGCTCACCGGAAGCCCCTCCCACCAGGGGAATCCAGCTATTTAACTAAAACAAAATATATCATTAACTTTATCCCAGGCTCTTAAGATTTGCATTAGGTTATTAAATATGAAATGTCTGACCATAAATCAAACTTAGGAAATCAGACATTTCATATCCAATTCATATGGGAATCTCATCCCAGTCACATGACCTTTGACAAAATAATTCCAGTTATAAGACAGTATAATTCAAGGTTTCATTTAACAGCCACTTCTCCTCACACTCCAGCATGTATATTCGATTACAAGAACACCATTCCCTTTAGACATAGCTTCATAGCTATAAGTTGACCATTCAGCCAAAATTTTTCCCAAGAGACTTTGAAATAGAGCTTCTTTATGTTGCAATAAAACTTACAAATAACAGACACTACAGAGAATTCGCAACCCAAAATGCCAGGGCCTTACCAAATGGGAACCACAAATTGAGAACCAAATTCTCCTAATTGAAAGGGGACAAAAATGAGAACCCATTTCAATATCTCCCAATTCTTCCTTGGTTCCCTGGGAAACGCAAGTGAGTTCAGTCCAAACCAGGTTCCCTAGTTCCACTCAACCTCTTGACTTCCACCCTCAAACTGGTGCCTCAAAACAAATCCAACAGGGAGGTCTGAAAACGCCCTAAATGGATGGAATCAGGGTCTCAGTGTCCCAGAGAACTTACTTACAAATGGCCATGGAGCCTGGACACTTCCCAGATCCATTTCTTTCCCTTCAATTCAGTTCAGGTTGCCTCTAGTTCAGGTGAGGAGAGACGGGAGTTCCCTGGAGCTAAAACATGCTCCTGCTGGGACCATCCTATACTCTCACTTCGAAAAGAAGCTGCTCCTACCAGAGAAGATCCATCACTTGTCCCAGGGCTTTTCCCTGCTTCCTCCAGCAGTTAAAGGGTGCCCTTCCACCAGGGTGCCAATGCCCCACTCAGGGACACAAAATCTGTTACGGAAAGCTCAACAGTTGTCTTCAAGGCCACATCAGAAGAACAAGGACAAGTAGTTTGAAGAGAAGGAAAGAGAGATTTATTAATTTGCTGGCAAATGAGAAGGATGGAGACTCCTGTGTAAAATGCCATCATCCTAATAATGAGCAGAAATACAGAGCTTTTAAAAGGAAGGTTTCAGTTTCAGACAATTGCTGTTCCATCCCATCTCTGGCGAAGACAATATGTAACCTCTGCCCAGACCTCCACTCACCCCAGCCCAGGCCTCCAGACCCAGGCCTCTGCCCACCAGACAGTTCAGCTGAGCCATGTCCTGTAGCACAAAGGACATTCCCCTGCCCCTGGCAACCACTGGCCTGAGGTGGGGATGCAGATTTTAGTTCTTAAAAATAGTGAAAAGGTTTTAAAGAGACAGAAAACATTTTTATCATTTTTTTTCAGACCATTCTCTCTGTAAGAGAAGGAGGGAAAGAAGGAAGCAAAGAGGGAGAGAGAGAGAGGGAGAAATTATAGAAAATTAAAGGAATACAAGAATAATAGGAGTGATGACATTGTTTTAGACAGGCTTCCATAGTTAAGTTTCTAACAAAAGTATATACAATAAACATATAGTCTTACCTCCCACACATTTAATCACAAACTCCTAGAACAGAATTGAGGTTTTATTCACCTTTAAATCCCAACATCTAACCTAGTATTTTTGATATAGTAAACAAGCAGGAAACAAGGAAAAATGCATTTAATACATATAATATAAAATAAGTCTGTGGCCACTTATGGTCCACTAATTTTGCCTGGACTCAGAATTGGTTTTCTGCTCCAACTAAGGAATCAGAATTATTGTATTTTTTAAAATATTTTTTCCTTATAAGATTCCTAAAAACCGAGCATTATTATGAAAGAATTGAGACCTGAGGATAGAAAGGAAAAAGTGAAATAAGTAACAAAATAGATGTGGATATTTTTGCTATGGGAAACTTAAAGAAAACTTAGAAAGGTAAAGACAGAAACTGATGGTGTTCTAGTCAAAGCATCTGATGTGGCCTAGGAGAATTTTATAAGTCCACATGAATAGCACTAAAGGCATGAATGGTAAAGAAAAGATTAGAGACCCTCAGGCAATTGACCACAATATAGAGGGGAAAAAATGTCTTGCATAAAGGTAGAATTGGGATGATTTATCTGGGAAAGGAGAAATAGCCACCTGCATACAACTTCTCAATGGGAAAACAAATTATAATGTCAGAAATGTGAAATAACTGTCAAAGTATATAAAGCCAACTCCACAAGTTGTAAAATAGAAGCCGTAAGTCTATCCTGAGACATGATAAAAAAACTGTACTTCTTTCAATAAAAATTCAAAATATGATCATTTTGTTATCACCCAAGTGATAATCACTATTCACCTCATACCATGCCTGCCCACTTGTTCATAGAAATATGTGTGCACACACGCATCCATGCACATGCTGATGTATGAACAAAATCTTTTTACTCTGTGTCAGTCACTTGATATCAGGAATATCTTTCTTGGTATATGTGATTATCTGAAAATTCTGTCAATACAGAACTTATCATTTTTAGAAAAATTCCTATAAGATTACTCAGTGAGTTAAGAAGAATAAAATTTGCATAAAAATATTGTCACTATGGAAAAATTTAATCTTCTGATAACAATCAAAACCCAAATGTACTCATATACCTCCCAATCGCCAAATTTCCCAGTGAAAATTGTAGCAAAAAATAAATTACAAATGATAAAAAAAATTGTAAGAGCAGTAAAAAGGGAAAGAAAACTTTCACTGAGCAGAGATCTTAAAGATTTTTCTCGAAGATGGAAAGAAAAAGTAGGAGCCTATAATGTTCACAGCAAGGCCTGGTGTAAAGGTGGTGGCCGGGTCCATCTCAGTGAGCACAGAAGAGGCCCAAGAGTCAAGCCAGGAGGTAAAAAGAATAGCAATGCAAAGAAGAACAAAAATCTCCAAGACTTATAAAAGTCTGCCTATGGAATTATGCCCTTCCTGCTTTCTCTCTTTCCTCCCCAAACACTCTGGCCCTCCACCGAGAGGTGCTATATTTATTTCAACTCATAAGCCATGACATTTGCATTAAAGAAATTGATCTTCTCCCTCTGGCCCATCAGAGTAAATCCCTTATCCTTTTGGAAATGGTTTTGGTAAGTTCCCTACAGGTTGCTCCTTTTTGCCTAATATAAAAGGCTCGTAGTCAACACTTCCAGATTCAACACCTTCTCCATAAATATGAATAGGAAATCAAAAACATTAATATTTCAGGGAAAGAAACACAAAAGCAAAAAACTAAGGCAAACAAACAGAACTGACTCAAAGAAACAAATAATTTAGAAAAATAGAGAATTTAATTCGTATCCTAATAAAGATTCTCACACTGGAAAATGTACTATATCCATATCCATAGAATAGTATTCTATGACAATGGAGCAATCAGAGAATTTTAAAAATTGTCCTAATATGCTAAAATGTGTTTGCTGAAATTAAAAAAAAAAAAAACAGAAAAACTGGAAGGTAAAGTTGAAAAAAAATGGAAAAGGAAAGTATGAGAGAAAAGATGAGAGACAGACCAGTGCTTCTCAAATATTAATGTGCAAATTACTTGGATCATGTTAAAATGCAAATTCTGATTCCATAGATGTGAGATGCTGCATTTCTAACAAATTTTCAAGTAATGCCATATCTGCTGATCCACTAGCCATATTTTGAGTAGTAAAGACTTGGAAAGACATATGCTTGTGAAATTTCAGAATAGCCAAAAACTTTCTTAAAAAGAAGAAGAAAAAAGTCCTAAGAGTGAAGTCCGGTATCAGTCTCAAGCCATCATTTGAAAGAGTTAAAAAGGAACTCAAAGTGGTCTCATCTCTGACCAAAGCTGAGTCCTCAGAATGCTCTCCCTCCTGGCCTCTCCCCAGTTCTTCCAAGGCTGTAACATCCCTGGAGACTTTGTTCCTCTTTAGCTTGTTTACTCTTCAAGCCAATTCAGACAATCATGATTAACTCAGTGCTTTGTCTTGCTTAGGAAGACAAAATTTAATAATGACAGAATTAAGACTAGGTTATGCTTACCTAAACTAAATTACCTCTAATTTGTTATACAATCTAAAACAAAGAATTCTCAGTTTCTAGACCTAAACATTCTGAATGTGGTTTTCATATTAAAAGAGAGACAAAGCAATATTCTGACACCTATTCAGATATAGGTGATATAATTACAGGCAAATTTTTTAAAACTTCTAAACAGGAACAAAGTCACTCTATTCATGAAGCTACATAGGTCGAATTTATAGATTTGGGACTATACCTTGTACATTATTAGCTGTGATTTTAAAGCTTAATGGAGATGCAGAAAACATACATGATTTAGCAAATGATACTTAAATATACAGATCTCTGGTGAATCAAGAGGCTTGCTAACCTTGTTTCCAAGTTTGAATTTATCTTTTGTTTAAAATGTCTTTATTACATACTAATTATTTCAGGAATTTGAATTTATCTCTGATTTAAAAGCTCTTTATTACATACTGATTATTCAAAGTAATCTTTCTAGAGAACTTCCAACTGAAACTATTGATCATTTTCTTTGTCTTCTAAGGCAGAACCAATGTAAACATCTCATTTACCATTGAGAGAAACAATGAGTGTTTATAAGCCCATTTGGTAAATAATGGAGGATTTAAGCCAAAAAAAATTACCTAAATATTTCTAAATATTTTTAAAATGCATTCTTCTTTGAGAGAAACACAAATTCTGATCCTCAAAAAATTCCCAGACTCATGCCTGTAATCCTAGCACTCTGGGAGGCCGAGGTGGGTGGATTGCTCAAGGTCAGGAGTTTGAAACCAGCCTGAGCAAGAGCAAGACCCGTCTCTACTATAAATAGAAAGAAAGAAATTGGCCAACTAATATATATAGAAAAAATTAGTCGGGCTTGCTGGTGCATGCCTGTAGTCTCAGCTACTTGGGAGGCTGAGGCAGCAGGATTGCTTGAGCCCAGGAGTTTGAGGTTGCTGTGAGCTAGGCTCACGCCACGGCATTCACTCTAGCCTGGGCAACAAAGCGAGGCTCTGTCTCAAAACAAAAAAGAAAATTCCCAGAAACTCAGAAAGTAGAATAGAATAACAATATTTATGAGAAAAAGACCATAATATTTAGAAATACTTAGAGGTAATTACAGAAGTTTATATATTACAAAACTAAATTTAAAGTTATGCCCTTGGCAAAACGATTAACAAACAGCAAAGTAAAAGGAAATCTAGAAATATTTCAATGAAATTAACTATATGAAGGAATGGCCTAAAGTATGGAAAGTTTTAAAGGTTTAGCATAAATTTTTCCTAGAATTTTTATTTTAATGGGAATAGTGAAAAACTCAAAGTTCTCTGTGATCATATCAATTTCATCCATCTTAGCTATTCATTTATTCAGCAAGATATTATTCATTTATTCAGCATGCTCCTTTGGTTAACTATCTATTAATATATTGCACTGTTCTTTGATTGGATCATTCATTATAGCAAGTGCTAAATGCTCCTTATCTATTCTAAAACAAAAGGTAACCAAAGTGGCCTAATAGCCAATGAAGATTTCAATAGTATTGTCAGTATTTTTTACATCAGCTGGAAGACAGATAATGCTCTACTGATTGAATCTTACCTGTTAGAATGTCATGATTTTATGAATGTGATATGTTTTACATTCCAAATTTTAATATATAGGTCCTAAAGGTTTCTTCTACAGTTATAATTGGACATTGTAACAGACATTATCCATGCCCTGCCCATATCTTCTTTCCTCTCTACTTAAGCATACTTCCATTAGATTTCCAACTGAAGACCTGAAGGTCTTCTCCAGACATCTAAGTCCACTTTGTCCATCTGTGTAGCAGGCCAGAAATGCTGGGAAAGTAATGATTCATTGGCCCCAGAAGCTCTCAGCTAATGACTGACAGTAGTTGATGCAGCTTCTCTAATGAGATAACCCTGAGGCATTTGCTTATACCAGCCCCAGAGTTTCTCCAGGGAAGTTAAGTCCAACTACCCTCAGTGGTAACCTAACTTGCTAATGTATACATCACTGGCTGCCTTCTCTTTCCTGTCTCAGTTCCCTCAATCTCTATCAGTATTTCCTTCATCTTCCAAATAAGTCACCTGCACATGGATTCTTGTCTTGGCATCTGCTTCTGATAGAACCCGACCAAGAAAATCGCCCCCAGGAAACAAACCTCAGGATGAGCTTCTAGAATTGGATTACTTGCCTGCCACATAGTAACAATGACCACATTTTTAGGTCCGAGTAGGGTGGCAGTAACTTTTGGCATGCTGTAATGTCACATTTACTAAGGTCTGACTTGTGGTGAATTGGAAGGAATAAGGTAGAACAGGAGACCACGTCCTTTAAAAGAAGAACCATAAGTCTCTACAAAGTATATAAAATCATAAAAGATAAGTCACAAAAATAAGTAAAGGATAAGTAAGCTATTGCATCCTCCTTTCCTATGAGTAAAAAGGAGACAACGTAATTAGCATATATCTTCAGATATTTTTTTAAATTTTTTAAAGACAAAGATCTCTATGTTGCTGAATCTGGACTCGAACTACTAGGATCAAGAGATCCTCCTGCGTCAGCTTCCCAAGTAGCAGGGACTATAGGCATGTGCCACCATGCCTGGTTTATATCTTTAGATTTTAAAGATTATGTAACACAGCAAAATTGTCCCAAACCATTTATTGAGTAACTAGGGAGGCTGCCAGTTTTGAGTGGACACAAAGCAATAGATGGTTCTGCAGCATGTTCAAATTATGATACAGCCCTTCTACTTGGGCTATATGACCCAGAAGATCCAAAGGTGCCAGAGATGCCCATGATACATAAAGATGTCCTATGCATTCTCTGGCCAACTTCAGGAGAAACACTGTGCAGAATCCAATGGCTCTAGAGCAAGGCTATGCTGTCTTCAACAGAAAACTTCTCCATTAGAAAGGTGGCTCCCAGCATGATACTGAGCCCTAATAGACACTGAGTCCCTGAGTAGGGGACATCAAGCCACTGTGCAATTGGAGATGCTCATCATTAGCTGGGTACTGTCAGCCACTAAGTGATAAGGTTGGAATGACACGGGATCAACTTACTCTATAATGGAAACACCACTTTCAGGATCAGACCTGAGCAAGCCCAAAAGGCACAAGTAAATCACAGAAACAGGTGCAAACCTTGGTGCTGCCTAGCTCTGTTGCAGTGATTACAACCTCTCGACTCTGTCCTACAGCTTGGTAGGGGTTCCTTATGACCAGCTGATAAAAGAGGAGGAAAAACCTGAGCCTGATGCACAATTTAATCAAAATGATTCATTATTTTTTGCTGAAAACATTGCTGCCATAAATACAGCCTCACTCAAAAATGATCCTGGAAAACAGTGGTGAATGGAAATCCACCCAGTGGGCTCAACTTGATAGATGGGCTTTAATGAAAATGTTGGGAAGATTCAGGTTCAGGTATAGGAAGCACAAGGAAGGCTAGAAATACTGAAAACAAACTTTACCTCTTTATAATTTATACCACAGCCAGCTCAAACTATCTCACCTAGAACCACTGATCTAAGAGACACATTAGACAAAATAGGATCTGAACACAGATATTCCTTAGGGACCACACCGTTCCATCTCTTAATCTGGAAAATACTTATTAAGGACTTATTTACATATTGCAATGAGCACAAAATTCAGTCTTAAAAACACAATTCTTACCCATAAAGAACTCCCACATTAAAATCTCCATTATCCACCTCTATCTACAAATGCATCATTCTGGAAAAGCTAGTTTTCTAGATTCCATTTTAAGGACTAGAGCTTCCAGAACTATAGTTCTGGGAGTGTAAGTGAATGTAAACATATGCACACAGATATGCACACACACCCCCACACAGCAAACCTGTTCAAACTTCTGACTTAGCATTTCCAGATTTCTAAAACGAATGGATTACATGACATAAAATCCTTGCCACTGATGTTGTTATCATCACCTTTGCTTCTGATCTATCTCTTTTCTTCTTTTTTTTCTGTCACCTGTCACTCCTCCTGTGACTCTGATTTCACACAGTAAAGTCTGCCTTCTACTAACATCACTAAGCTACAAATCCCTCCTTGCCTTCTGTTTAGACAGATAATGGACTACATATTATAGTGTCAAGGTTTCAGTTGTCCTTATTCATTGCATAAATGGGTTTGGAATATTTTTCCAAACAAAGACACATTCATTTTTTATTTTCCTTTCTTCTGGGCTCAGTGCCACTCAGATGCTTGAGGGCACCAGATAACCGACGTTTCTTGTAAATGAATGTAGCAATCCTAAGCCTGTTCATCATAGTTCTACCAGTGATGAATTTGCAAGTCTATGCTTTTATTAAGAGTAGATATAAGAAATGGTTTTTGATGAACATGTTTTGCTTCTGCAGAGTCATTTTTGCACTGTTGCTGTTTGTGTTGCTAATAAGACACTTTGATTTACTCATTTATTTAATAAGCATTTGCCAACTTTCTATTGTCTTTGGAGTTCCTGGATGAGCACTGGAAATATAAAGATAAGTAAGAACCTACATTCTATGGAGGTACGAGTACACAAATAATTTTTACATGATTGATAAATGCTGTAGTAGAAACAAACACAAGGCACAATCGGAACTCAGAGGAGGGCAGATCTAACTCTGCCTGGTGGGATCTGGAAAGTCCTCAGATGAAGTATGAAATTTGAGCCACATCTTGAAAGATGGGTAGAAGTTTGCCAGGTCAAGAATCTATGACTTGGAAAATAAAGAAGCTACATGTGCCAAGGCACAGAAGCACAACATAACAATGCACCCTAGAGAAGAGGGTGCATATAATTGAGTGAAGGAAATAAAGCTAAGGAGAAATACAAGGGTGCAATCCAGAATGAACTTGTGTACCATGCTAGAGACTGGCCTTTAACCTGAGGTGCTACATAGAGAACCTTGAAGGACTTTATGCATGACAGTAACATGACCAGATTTGCACTTTACAAAATCACTCTGACCATAAAAGAGGAAAAATTGGAGAGAGGTAATGTGAGAAACCAGATGACTAGATAATGGAAATAGTAAGAGCCTAATCCTAGCAGTAGCCAGAGAGTGATAGCAAAGGAGACACACTAGAGAGACATTTAGAAGGTAAAATAAATAGAATCAGGTGATTAACCACTTTGGTATCATGCTCACCGGCCGCGAAACCTTGCCCATAGCTGGCACTCATAGTCCACACGATAGTTTGTGCTGTGCATTGCCGATGAATCGATTTTGCTCTTGTGTGATGAGGAAAGCTTTAAAGCACTGAAAGCTTGTTTTACTTTACAGGCAGCTTTACTTATAATGTAAATCAGAATAGGTAACATATACATATATGTTTTCATTACGTTATTTTTAAATGTTCACAATTTTATTTTAATAAATGAAAAATTAGAAAAGTCATATCACGGCTGTCGGCTAAAGTCGCTGTGCGCATTCATCTGTGGCTATCGATGATAGTTGACGCTGGTATCGAAATGGTTAATTGCATGTGGAGGGTCAAGAGGAAGGGCAGAGGGAAAAGTAACCGAGAGGAGAGAGTCAAGCACAATACTCAGATTTCCAACCTGGAAAGCTGAATGATGACTTTAGCTTTCCTGAGTTAAAAAAAATTGGGGGCAGGAAAAGTTTGGAGGTCAAATGATGAATTTGTTTTTAGAAATGTTGAATTTGAATAGTCTGTGGAAGAGCCTAGTGGAGATAAACAGGAGATTGTTAAACATGAGTCAGGATGTCAGGAGAAAGGTCAGGACTAGACAGATAAGTTATGTAAGTAGCAGTATTTTTTGTTGTTTGTTTTACTTTTTTATTGTATAGATGCAAGGTGTACAACATGTTTTGATACACATATACATAGTGAAGTGATTACTGCAATCAAGCTAATTATATAGGTAGTCGTTTAAGTAAAACTTCTCTCTACCTCACCATTCAGAATGGAAACCAGACACAAAAATATCTGACTTAGATATTAAATGCAGAACCTCTGCCCAAATAGAAATTAACATTAACAATCATTCAGTCACTAAGGCAGTTCACTTGTCTTCTACAATATAATCCCAACAAGTAAAAACTATGTTATTTCCCTCGACCTTGCCATTTATCAAAACCAAATTCTCTCTTCTCTTGGGTTTTATTCATTTATGTATTATGCTTATTATATATTTCCTAATTGATGTAACCTAAATATCAGCAGCCTTATATGTTTATCCCTGATCTTACTCCTGAGATCCTAGGCGAGACAGACCTTGCCCAGACCAAGGGTACCTCTTTTCAGTCTAATGTGTGTTGTTCTACTTCAGATTTTTTTGTTTTTTAAAAATGAAATAATTATGTTAAGCATTGAAAAAGATGATATTCAAATCTTATAATATTCCAACTTTTAAAGTATTTTAAATATTTTCTTCAAACAAATACTGACCTCAAAAAAAACACAAATCAATACAATGGCCTCCTACTTCATCTTCTCACTTCATTAGGTCCTTATCATCATCATTGCATTCAAATCCTATAGCTCAGAGAATAGATTTCTTTAAAAAGCAAAAACAAAAAAATAATTTGGTAAAAATCAAAGCTTATTCCTGAATCTCACTTCAATATCATTAGATTTTGCTGCACAATAAGGTTCTAATCACATCCTGATTGGTACGGATTTATGCGAAGAGTTTATACAAGAATTAATGGACATTTAGAAAGTCATTCCATGCATACTGATATGTGATTATGCCAGAAGATATGAAAAGTCACCCACAGCTGGAAACATGCTACAATAATAAGGCTACAGTTGGAAATGCTATTTTAATTATGAATTTCTTTTCTATTTTTAGATAGCACTGATATTCACTTACTTGTATTAGAGATACATTATTTTAATTTAAATTTTTGTTGTTTCAAATTCCTATATATAGAAAATTACAAAAATATATCACTAAAATATATCCAGAAAATTCCTAAGAGGGGTTTATATTTTTATCTCAAAGATAAAATAATATAATCACAATTAAATTCATGAACCTAATTAAATTATAGATAAGTAGGGTTTAAGATATGTTTACCCAATACAAAAACTGTTATCATGAACATACGAAGAATAAAAGACATACTTAGAAGCCACCCAAAAGGACTGAACTATCCTAGTTTTTACCTCTTAGTTTCCAGGTTATCACTAAATTATCAAAGAAAGAAGCTAACACTTACTGAGCAGCCACCTAGCAGTCATAATATACACTTTACCTAATTTACTTTTCAATATACTTTATTATTGGCTCCATTTCATAAAAGAAAAAAGAAGCTTATGTAAAAGTTGTGTGATGGTTTTAAAATATGGTCACAAATCCATGGCAAAGGTGGAATCTAATTCTCTTCCCCTTGAGTGTAGGTGAAATTAGTGACTTAAAATATAGCAGAAATGTCAGTTTGTGACTTCTGAAATTAAATTATTAAAGACATTGAAGCTTCCTCCTTGCTCATCTCTCTCTTGGATGGCTCATTCTGGGGCATGCTGGCTGCCATGTCATGACAATACTCAAGCAGCCTGTATTAGCATGGGCTGCCATAACAAAATACCATAAACTAGAGGCTTAAATGACAGAAATTGATTCCTCACAGGCTAGAGAGTCTAAGGCTGATTCAGTTCCTGGTAAGAACTCTTTTTTTGACAAACAAACAAACAAACTTTTATCAGGTGGTGGACAAATGGGAGGGGGGAGGAGGGGAAGAATTTACACTTACAAAATAGGTGCAATGCGCACCACCTGAGGGTAGGACACGCTGATGTTTTGGTAAGGTGTGGGGGGGGAGGAATAGCAGGGGCAATATATGTAACCCTAACAATATTTGTACCCCCATAATATGAAAAAAGAAAAAAGAAAAAAAAGAAAAAGAAAAAAAAAAGAAAGAACTCTTTTTTTTGGCTCGTGGACAGCTACCTTCTTGCTGTGCTCTGAAATGACAGAAAGAGAGAGCTCTGGTGTGTCTTCCTCTTCTTCTAAAAAGTACCAGCCCTGTCAGATTAGGGCTCCCTTATGACTTCATGTGACCTTTTTTACCTTCTTGCAGGCCCCATCATCTCCAAATACAGTCACATTGGAGGTTAGTACTTCAACATAAGAATGTTGGAGAACACAATTAGCCCATACCACAGCCCTATGGAAAGGTTCACATAACAAAAAACTGAGGCCCCCTGCCAACAGCTGTGTGAGTGAGCTAGCTTGGAAGCAGGTCTTCCAGTTCCAATCAAGCCTTCAGATGACTGTAGCCCTGGTTAAGATCTTGAATGCAACCTCATGAGAGACCCAGAGGCAGAGCCACCTAGCTAAGCTGATCCTAAATATTTTACTCTCAGAAACTGTGAAAAAATAAACATTTGTTGTTTAAGCTACTATGTTTGGACTAATTTGGAATAGCAATAAATCACAAATAGAAATAGGCTTCAGTCAGTAAGTGGTAAAACAAGGATTACCAACCAGGTTTTCTGACTGTTGAAGCATATGCTCTTTCTACTATCCACACTGCTTCTCCAATATTTATTTAACACATTAACTATCATGTGAGTTGTATTTAACTCACACTAGTTTTGAGCCCAGGACCTGGTGAAGTGTATGTAACTCACACATCTCATCACCTTGGGAGCCATGTGAACTACTTTTCAAGTTGCCTATAACTCGCGCACAGAAAACAATAAAAAATAACAAATTTTTCCTTAAATTAGAAAGGATCATTTTATTTGCAAATTTTTTATTCTGTTGTAGTAATAAAACACTGTGGCCCCAAGGAAAAATTTTTTTTCTAATGTGGCAGTCAATTTGTTAAAAGTTCATTCATTTATTGTGAGAGTTCATACATATTACTTCAGTTCATCCCCATAATGACTTTGAGAGATTGGCTTTATAATAATATACAAAAAATATCTTATAATTAAAAATAATTTTAAATAAAATAAAATAAATGATTTTTATATGAAACTGGTTCCACCTCTAAAGAATGCAATCTGTCTATCTCACTCCATCTCTACTACACTGATCTATGTCATATCATCTCTACTAGCCTGGACAACCTCAGTGGCCCAAATGGTTCCTGCTTCTATAGTTTTTTTCCCCAGTCTGTTCTTCACATAGCAGGAGAAATGAACTTTTAAAAACGTGAATCAAACTATTTTACTCTCCTACTTAAAATACTTCCATGAATTTGCTTGATTCCTTTTGCTGGTTATACTTTATATGTCTAAATAGAGTGAATGGTACTAATCATATGGTCACTTAATTGGTGGCGACCCATTGTAACTACAATATAATACATGCACATGATCTCTCCTTCATTTCTTTTTATTTCCCCACACTGGTCTTTTTTCTGTCCCATGAACTCATGCCATCCTCAATCTGGTTTCAAGGCCATTGCAGCCTATAACTGAGGAATTGGAGCTCAAGGAATTAAAAGGTAAGCTCTTAAGTTAAAAAATAGTTATGGGGTAGCTAAAGAGTACAAACACTAAGAAATAAAGACAATACACCAAAATTTTTAGAACATAGGTGAGGATATAACTAAAATTTATTGGACGCTTGAATAAAACATTCCACACTAGTTGTAAAGATAAAAATATCTATATTTATAAGTAACCTAACAAATCTGAGTTTATTTCCATTTAGTTCTCTGGCCAAATTACATTAACTACCAGTATGTAGGTCAATGGGTCAATTCATCTTTCTGCTCTGCCTTTATTCTCTATTATGCAATGTCTCAAATGTTCTCTCCTACTGAGTTGGCTACTGACCTTAACAGTAGACAGCTGTATGTTAAAGGGGCCACACTCCCACTGCTCTAAGTTCAGTGCTCAGACATTACAACTGAGTAAGCATGATTCTGCTGCTCCTGACAACTACCCCTCATATGCTTACTCAGACTCCACGCTCTCTTTTGTCTTTGTCTCTTCCTTTTTATGCTTCTCTATTCTTTTAATTTAAAAAATCTATTTCTTAATCCTGTGCATGGTGTACTCCTAATACCCTACCTCTCCTTAGTCTCTCTGCAACTCCTCCTTCCCTACTTTTGCTCAACAAGGAAGAATCATTTATTTATCTCAGAAATCCTATGTTTTCCTGACAGTGGCACCAAAAAGGCAGTTCCCCCAGGAAATCCTACTAATCTAGCATTCCTGAGACTAGTAATTAAGAATTGTCTTCATTTTTAAGCATCCTTAGCTATAGCTAGGTAGTAGAAAACAAAATTACTACAGTGGACTTGCCACTTAGGCTTTACGTTTTTGCAACTCTTAAGATAAAAAGTCAAATGTGGTAAAAATTACATTTGAAAGTCTCTTAAGAGATCCACAGGAGAGCCTGATATACTGTCTCTTAATAAATTAATCACAGTTTTCCTTCCAGAGTTGGACTAGATTAGTGTTTTGGGTTTAACACCTAATGAAGCACTCTGGGAGGCCAAGGTGGGCGGATTGCTTAAGGTCAGAAGTTCGAAACCAGCCTGAGCAAGAGCAAGACCCTGTCTCTACTATAAATAGAAAGAAATTAATTGGCCAACTAATATATATATATATATAGAAAAAATTAGCCAGGCATGGTGTAGTGGGACTACATGCCTATAGTCCCAGCTACATGGGAGGCTGAGGCAGGAGGATTGCTTGAGCCCAGGAGATTGAGGTTGCTGTGAGCTAGGCTGATGCCATGGCACTCACTCTAGCCTGGGCAACAAAGTGAGACTCTGTCTCAAAAAAAAAAAAAAAAAAAAAAAAAAAAAAAAAAAACACTCAATGAAAGAGTTAGCTTGTGTTTGGAGTCCAAATCGCTTCAATAAACAATTATCATTGCATGTGGAAATCGTAATCTCACAACAGGATCTCATGCCATGAGAGGCATGGAAGAAATGAGAGCATGAACTGCCAGGCATGGCGAGCATCTGAGGAAGAACAGCAGCCCACACCTCCCCTCTCACACTTACTCTGGGTCATAGACACAGAGTACAATGGTGGAATCACCTCTATTATTTCTGTCTCTCCTCTCACTTTCTCCTCCTGCCCCCTCTTGTTTAGTTTGCCTAAATTACATCCATTAATCATGCGACTCCAGAATACATATAGAAGGCCACTACCTGCCCCAGCCGAATGATGACTGCCTTGAGATGACTCCTCTTCCTTGCTTTTGGCCATACCTTGCCCCTACATGTGACCTACTCCAGGTTGTAAGGGGTGACCACTGAGTCTGGAAACACAAATACAGAATAAATAGTTTCTTGATATCATATTATAATACACATTAAAATAATGTTATCTGTATTCCAAATACTATGGCTGAGACTCTGTTTATAAAATAGCTTAAACAATCATAGCCCCTACTCTTTGAGAGCCTATGAACTAAAATGAATAATTGTTACAGATAAAAGCACAAAAAACAGTAAAGACAATTTAGCCAAAATAACTGTTATATCAAACACATAACTAAAACTTTGAAAGTAAAATGTATGCATCAACAAATAGGTCCAGTTTTTCTTTGTGTGGTAAAGGGGATAGTCTCATGACACAATTTTGACTTTGTTTCTATCTTAAAATCATTTCATAACACTTGCTCAGCCAATCAAGAAATTAGAAATATATGTTTACATCATTTACCCATTACTTAGCAGATTTAGGGGTATAAAATCTTTCTTTACAACTCTGAGCCAATGTCTAAAAAGTAAAAGTTGGATAAATTTCCTACCTGGTAGTTTTAGCAACCTTCACCTTCTCCTTGGAAGAAAGTAATTATATGTTAATTGGATGGTTAGAAGGAAAACCTGCTGATTTCCAGGCAAACTGGGTGTGTCGGGTTAGAAAAAGAATAATTGTTCTCATCAATTTAGACGGGACACCTGGTAAGCGCTTTAGAAGATCCTGTACCTGTCTCCAAAAAGAGCAGTATAGGCCCAAATTGACCAACCAGATATATGGAATCATGGTCATTTCATTTTCTGCCAATAGTTTTGTAAAAACTACAGGCACAGAAATTAAAGCTTTTATTGCAGGACAGATGGGCATGCATGCTGGGAAGCCATAGAGCTGGCCCACACAAAACGGATGAACAATCCCTGATTTTCATAACACTGCACTTGAAGACACAGCATATTTCCTGCCTGAGCAATGAAGCCAAGGGAATAGGAAGGACTCCTTTATAATATTTTTCCAGATAGTTAAATGTGATTGTCTAGAACAGGGGTCCTCAAAATTTTAAACAGGGTGTGAGTTAACTGTCCCTCAGACCGTTGGAGGGCCGGACTATAGTTTAAAGGAAACTATGAACAAATTCCTATGCACACTGCACATATCTTCCTTTGAAGTAAAAAAACAAACAGGCAAAAACACCCATATATGGCCCGCGGGCCGTAGTTTGAGGACACCTGGTACAGAATTTCCATTTACAGTTACTTAGCTGTGCTTGGCATGCCACTTACCGGGATTCAGTATTCCACTCAGCTTTAGGTGCCTGGGGGAAGTGAGGGAGAAGGGTTGTGTCCACATGGCCTTGATCTCTGCTATCTGTTAATCCAGTCTAACAGGGCAGCAGCTGAGTTACATTATTGCTCCTCTGAGACTATTTATATATAACACAAGATTCAAGCCACGGTTACCAAACTCTAGTCTGGGAAACATTAAAAAGACAGATTCTTTGGACCCCACTACCTATGATTATGATTTAGCAAGCTTGGATGGTGGAGGTGTTGTCAGAAAACTGTATTTTGACTGGCATTCCCAATAAACACTCTCATTTGGAAATCATGACTTAGAACATCAAAAAGAATCAGAACCCAAACTAGTAAATGTCTAAAGTAGAATTTAATGCATGGACAATCAAAATTAAAATTTTGGAAGGGAAATCACATATTAGCAGCTGCCTATCCACCTTTGCATAAAGCTACCCAGGTTGAGCTGTTTTAAATTTCTATCTAGCCAATATCTGAATACAGAAAGTTTAAACTAAATGACTTCCTACTCCACTTCAAGAATCACATGCAGTGAAGAGCTGGCAAATGTTTAACAACCACATCTCCAAGAAAAGATGTATGCATATATCTGTATAAGATATATATGCATGCACATATGTTTATGATAAATTCTGCTTATATAAGAGATATGTAACATCTTATAATTCACAAATAATAAAATATACAATATTTTATTGTAAATTCTATATTTCTATAACTTCAGTGTGACTTGCTATGCCTTGAAAATCCACTGTCAGTTTTTATAATTATATCACCAACAGACTCACAAAATCAGACTATGAATATATGCTTGATTACTACCCAATTCAGCAAAAAAGTCACTCACATCATTAGGACATAAGTGTAGTTGTGACACAAGTGTTGGTTGATAATTTTGTTTACATTAAGGAGTAAGATGAAAGTGAAATAAGGAACACATATGCTGGAACTTCACTCATTCATCAATAAAGCGAGTGACTTCTTTGGTAAATCGGATGAAAGTTTACAAATACTGGTAGAAAATTTCTTCGTGTTTTCTTATGCTATTCACAATAGTCACAGACAAGGCACACTTTAAGTTTATTCAGCATTTAACATTTTTTCCATCACTTTAAAATTTAGACAATCAATAAGACATTAAATCAAGCCCAGATTTGCACCATTTGCTGATTGCTATAGTCTAAAGACTTCCACCTGGCTGGTTTTAAGCTCTCAACAAGAAGTCTCTGAGGGCCAGGTTTGAAAGGGATGCAAAGAAGTGTCTTTTTTATTAGATAATTGATGTATATAACCTCAAGAGCAGAAATAATAGCTAAAAGTAACAAAGGAATTAGGAATTAATAAATTTTGAGTATTGAATACTTTTATTTTAAAATAAATTGTCAGTTTATATAATTTAATTTTTAATAATGGCTATGTTTAACAACTGTTTCACAAAAATTCTGAAAATTTAACAGCTTTCTAGAGCCAGTTAGAGCCACTTAAAACCACTATTATATGTTTGCTTACAAATGTACAGATGGGAAGAGGCAAAGCAAAATAGGTAAATTAGACAGCCCATGTTACAGGGAGAGGTTAGGAGGAAGAGAGAGACTATTGGGAGAAAATGCAGAAAAAAAATGTTCTTACCTATCTGCAACCTTCACTCTCAGATATTACCACTTCTTAATTATCTATTAGTAACTCACCAGCAGTATCCTCAACAGAAGAATGGAAATTAACCAATTAATGGTGGACCATGGTCTCTGGCCATAGCACCTTCTCTGAAAGCAAGTGGTTTTTAATCCTACAGCCCATCAGAATCATCCAATTCTTTTAAATGCAGGTATCAGGGCCATGTAAACCAGAATTTCCTATGGTGATTCTACATTCCAGACTATTTTGAAATATTTTCTAAATCAGGGTCTCAACTATTAACACTTATTATATCAAACCTAATTTTTTTGATTTCAGAATATTATGGGGGTACCAACATTTTGGTTACATATAATGCCTTAGACTGGACCAAGCCAGGGCTACAAGTGTGCCCTTCCCTCATACAGTGCACTCTGCATCCATTTGTTGTAAGTTTACCCACCCCCCCACCTCCTCCCATCTGACTGGCACCCAGTGAATATTACTACCATGTGAGCACCTTAATGTTGATCAGTTAGTACCAATTTGATGATGAGTGCACGTAGTGCTTGTTTTCCCATTCTTGTGATACCTCACTTCGAAGGATGGGCTCAAGCTCTACCCAGGTACTTTGAAATTTTAACCTAGGGTGTCCAGCATTTAATGGCATCTATTTGGCTAAAGTTCACATTGGAGAGAGTCAATTTCCAAAGCTCATCCTGAAACTAGGTAACTACCATATCGATTTCAACAAGTATATAAAATAATCAATTTCTGTGTTTAAATGGGAAATTATATGCAGCATGTTCTTTTAGAGTGAGCTATAATAAAAACAGACATCTCATTTACAAAATTTCTTGCAGCTTTTTCTCTAATATACAGTCATAAATTTCCCATGAGTGAAAAGTTTATATTCACAATATTCTGTTGCCTTGCTATATTTTCAAAATTGAAAGATCAAGAAGAAACAAACTTTGATCTGACTGACAATCTGATGACAGGGACAGAAAGAGTAGTTTTTAGGACATATTTTCAAAACTGTGCACATGAAATGACATTTCAAGTTTGGAAAATCCCATTACTATAAATGGGATTTACATGGTTTCATTCCAAACTACTTTGAAATTTTTAACCTAAAATGTTCAACTTTGATGGTGTCTATTTGACTTAAGCTCATGCTGGATAGCTTGTAAATTGCTATATCAACACTCAAGTATTTTGAAGTTAAGAAATAACCATCTAATATTTGTAAGTTTTTAATCAACTTTAACATAAGATAATTAGCAAGCTAAGTAAAAATTATTTTAATAGCAAAATGCAAAAAATATTTCCAAAAATATTTATGTAATCAAAACAGTGTAGAAAAGAGATTTAAAAGGATTACAATCTGAACTTGAATTTAGAAATTAGTAATCATCTGATGGTCTAATGCTTAGCATTATGATAAAAGCATTATATCAGGCCATTTATATTCACTACTTAAATTATCAACCTTGAATGTTTTCACATTTTAAGCATTATTCTAGATGATACTTTCTCATTAGGAGGTCAGTATTCTAATTACATATAAGCAGTTTTGCAAGAATCCCTCCCTGAGTCTCTATTTTCTCCACTTACATATCTCCTCCACGCCCGTACCTCACAATAGTGGTGTCAT
The DNA here is from genome assembly GCF_040939455.1 of Microcebus murinus. NCBI lineage: Eukaryota > Metazoa > Chordata > Mammalia > Primates > Cheirogaleidae > Microcebus > Microcebus murinus. The sequence continues at coordinate 51,936,245 of NC_134109.1, read as the reverse complement.
TATTGGTGATAGTGTCTCTAAGAGCATGAATCATTTTAAATGATAATCACTTGGATAAAGTTAGTAACAAAACTGCAAAGCAATCAGTGAGCCAGTTTAGGGTTCAATTATCCATTTGCCCGGGAATTAACACCCAATTTTACAGACACAATGATTAATTCACCACCAGGGCATAGGCAAAAAACTGTGGGTACAAACCATAAAATGTCTGTATCTATCCACAGTGCTAACTTTCAAATTATCATTTCATTTTCATTCATTCATTTCCATCTGTTTATTGCTTACAAATCCTTCTAGTCTATATATTAGTCAGATACCACCTAATGTTCTTTGGCACTTATTACAGTTCCCATTAAACTAAAATTCTAAAATAGCCTTTTAAATGCTGGATTTTTATCTTTGCCAATGTGAAATTGCAAAACCTTCCTTATCCATTTATTGCATCAAATCCTTGATTTCCCCAGATGCTAAACCATTAATCTTGTCTGGATGTATTTCAAGATCAAAGCTCCCATTTTAATAAATTTACATGACAACCAACACTAAATCTTCAGATGCTCACCTTTTTGTATCACAACCTGTCTAAAAAGCTCCATATGTAGCTGATGCATACCCTACTTCTGGATTTGGAAACAAAGAACATATTTAGGGGATTACATTTGGACAGAGACAGCAAGAAATCTTCTTTTTACACATTTTCCTTTTTTCTGAGCACATGCAATAAATTTATAGCTCTGCAGGTTAACGGAAAACATGGATGTTATTATACATGCTGCTTTGTTCCCTCTGGCTCTCCTCAAAATATCTAAAACCAGGGTCTTGCAGAATTTAACAGAACTTTGCTGCCACCAACTGAATGCATTCACCCAATGCAAGTCGGGGTTTTTTGGGGTTTTTTTTTTTAACAAATTAGTGCTGGAAAGGAAGATGAAGGAAAGACACATATTCTCTTGGCCTGGATCCCAAACCCTAACTAGAACTCCATTTCTAATCAGTAATACCATGAGAGCATCGAAAGAGAGCTGAGAATTCATATCGTGACATTAGCAATAGCAGCCCTCCCTTTACGACTCTAAACCAATTTATATTGATAGAAAACTCTTCCTTTATTTGTAAGCAAAGGGCACTTGTTTTATTCATACAAACAAGCATAAATCAAAGACTTACTGCCAGGAATGTCATGTCACGAAAAGGTAATGTTGACCTGGCCATTGAGCTGGGCTAAGTGACAGGCTTTGAACTGATAATATTACCAGGTCAGAAAAGAAAATTCTTCTAATCTCATTCTCACTGGTAAATTCTTGCAAAAAAAATTGAGAGAAGTCTTCATAGGCAGCCCCCATTTCTTTTTTCCCTGGCAGAATACACTTCCATCTTTTAAAGGGATAAGAGATTATTTAGACAAGTGGTCCTAGACCTTGGCAACAAATTAGAATCACCTGGAAAAATATAAATTCCAAGATCCCTTCCCGGAACTCCTAGTTAGAACCTCCTGGAAGGGGATTCGGGCAACAGAATATTTTTTAGTTGGCAGAAGCTCCTGAAACACAGCCAGAGTTGAGGATCACTGGCTTAGTCCTAGTCCCTCATTTTTGGGATGGGGAAGCAGGTTCAGAAAAGCAAAACAATCAACCAAAATGTGTTCACAAGCCCTCAAGGAAAACCCTGAGAAGGCCTCGAGCCCTGAGTTCTAAGAGTGTGGTTCCCGAGCTCGCTGGGGGGGGGCTTTGTCCAAAAGGAAACACCTCCAGCATTTGACCTTTGCCACACTGCCTTGTTCTCTTGAACAATGCAGCATGAGCAGGATGAAAATACTCTTTTGGTCAGGAAAAACAATTTCAGTTTATTTTCATTTTATACCTGCCCTAGTTAGCCTGATATTTTTGCCTGGAACCTCATAAGAGCTGAAAATATCTTCGCTGTGAGTCAAATAGGACCTAATTTGTTAATTCCCATGACTCTAATATCTTCCCTTCATATAAACAGCCCAAATACAGAATGTTTTAAGTAAAATTAATATATACTTGAAGTTTTTCATTTATTTGTCTTAGTATTTATAGTATACAAAAGGAAATAATTTAATAAATGGTATGATGATATTTTTTTCCTACAACTTCCTAATTTTTTTACCTCCCTCTTTGGAAAGTTCTTTTTAGGTTCTTCAAGAGTCTTATGAAAAAGATCTGCTTACCATCACTATCAAAAATAGCAAGTTAATGCTTTATTTCTCCTAATTCTTGGACTCTCCCAAATCTACCAGCCCAGGCCCATCCAACCCTAGCCCTAGCTCACCTGGTGGTAACCTTGCTCCAAGTCTAAGTGATTCATCTGCCTTCCTGCTTAGTAGTGACCTTAACCTGCTGTCCTGGGGAGCACCCAAGAATCCTCGAAATTAAATCAGTACTGCTGCCCCCACCAGATCGAGATGACTCTGGCCTTGCCAATGAAAGCTGATTTCACACAATAGGGCTTGCTATTTTTAGAAATTTAATTTATGCTTATGGTGGGGTGGGGAGCAAGCAAGATGGAGGTCGGTGGTGGAAGTAACTTGGGTCCATGAGCAAGAGTTAGAGATAGATACAAGGCAAGACACCCACTAGGAATGGAATCCATGGGGATAAAGGAACAATACACTCCTGGGGGCAGCTAGCCCACAGGAATGAAGCGATCAGGCAAACAAGACTCTCTCAGTAACAAAGCCTCAGTACTTGGAGCAGCATAGGAGCCCAGGTGACTTGCTTTAGTATCCATGAGGAAAAGTGTAAATCTAAAAGCAGGAGCATGTTTCCTTCCTGCTTCTTAACAGGATACAGAATGGATTCTGGAATTCTGAGGACACTACAGAACACAAACATGATTTTGGCCCCTGAAGGGCCTCAGAATATCAGCAAAAGATGGAGAAATCCAATGATACATTTACCCAAGTGACAGAGGGCAGATCAAAGGAAAGAGGCCAGAGCTGCGTTGGTGGTATAGTGGTGAGCGTAGCTGCCTTCCAAAGGAAAGAGGCCAAATCAAAACAAAAGAGAGAGAGAAAAATAGGGGCCATGCAGTAATTGGGAGGACTGGCTCAGGAGTATACATGAAATATTTCTAGAAAATTCCAATAATTAATTTAGGATGCATTTCACAGGAAGATAAAGGTGCTGAAATAGCAGATGGGACTGCTATTGAGCATCTACTAGGTTTCAGGCACTAGTGATAGAAATAAGCAGGTTCCACCCCCAAGATGCTTCATGTCCCCACCTCCCACCTGTCTAGACATTGCATGCCTTGAATTAATCATTGTATCTGTAAAATTGGGTGTTAATTCTGGGCAAATGGATAATTGAATCCTAAACTGCCCTACTGATTGCTTGGCCATTTTGTTACTACCCTTATCCTCAGTCCTGACATATTCATATTATCACAAACTATAAGTTCCCATAAGAAGTGGTTAGTTGGGGGAGAGGAGAAGAAACAATATGTTGGCTACTTATCATCATAAAAAATTAATAATATTAAACCTAAATCTATTATATTTGTCCAATGTTATTCTCTGATTAAATAAACAGCACTAAAATAATCCCATACAATAAGCCCACTCTTATTATGCAGCTAACTCATTCTGGTGATGCCAATAATATAGATTTTTATAAAAATTCAATTTTCTACAGAGATCATACTGAAGTTTTACTACAGCAAGGTAATATTTGCTTTTGCATACCTTCACACTGAAATAATATGTTTGATGAATTAAGGTTTATAAAGTGAGAGCTCACAACCAAAAACTCATCTAAATTCTTGAAGATATAAAACTTCTTTTTTTATAGAAAAATGAGGTTCTTCCCACTAATGCCTTAAAGCTGACACTTGCAAGGATTAGAAATTGCATTTCACCAGCAAAAAGCACCAAGAAACAAATATTTCGTTGTGTTCAGCTGGACAGTAAATAACCATATGTAACATCTGCAGTGACTCCTCAGAGTCTCTTTAGTCCCATGGAGATGTATGTGGCCAACAGACCCTGACAATAGCAGGCTGTTTGTAGTGGGTTTCAACAAGTCTGTGGGGCCAGCCATTGTGGCTCTCCTATCCTATCTATTATAGTCAGCTGCTGTTTAGTATTATGTGGGAAGTCTGCCGGCCACAGACTGCTGTATCCTTGTACCAGGACACTTCTCTGCTGCTCTAAAAATTCTCATGCATATTTGTTCTGGAGAGAAAGTATATTGGAAGTGCATTAGAAGATTGGAAATGCATCTTTTGGACTTCCATTATATGTCCCTATGACCAACTCTTACAGTCCCTATGACTCACTCTTAAGGTAAAGTGGGAAATCTCACAGTAGAAGAACAATATAATCACAAAAATAGTCAAAATAAAATGCCAGATTTGCTGTCTAAAGTATTTTAATTACCAATTCATCTTGAGAATTTTGTGGAAAATTCTAATATGATTTGACTATAATCTAATACTGCTACACAGGGCTGGTGGTATAGAATATAGTTCCACAGAAATAAAGGATAGGAAACCCAAACTTAAGGCATCCCAAGTTCAATGATTATCAATTATTCAGTGTAACATAAAAGGTACATTAAATTGCATGGGGCATACCCCAAATACTCAAGAAATACGGCTGTAGTGAAGGGGGAGTCTCTGTCATACTCCCATTGTTCTACTCCTATTATTGTAAGATATGTCCTGTAGTCCCAACAATCATGCCAGCAAAGATGTACCCCAGTGTAAGATTAGTGGCCTCAAACATTTATCTGAAACACACATATCCTTATAAATATGTGATATCCCAGCTGGTAACTGTTGAATGATGAGCTAGTGTTTTGGGTAAACAGAGTGGCACTCACTTCAGTCATGAAGTTTGAGATGCTCTGGGAAATACTTGGTATCAAAACTGTCTCTCTGACTTAAAAACCTCAATCTCTGAAATTCTATATCTGGGAATTCATCCTCTAGTCCATTTTTAAGTGGCAAATATTCCCCTAAAATGCACAAAATTTATTATCCCACACTAAAAAGATAATTATTTTCAGGACTGAATTTTTCCATTGGGATTTGAGGCACCATGGCCTCAAAGAGGATAGACAGTTATAAAAGAGGGAACGAGCAAAGAAATGACAACCAGAGCACTGAAAAGAACTTGCCTATTTCCCAAATTGGTTAGTCGTCCAGCCCACAGGGATATTTTAGCAGGCCGATTTATTATTTGGTCTTGATGGTGGCAAAATGGCACAGGAGATGAGATGGAATCATGGGGAAACCTGGCCATAACAGATACTATTTCACAAGAAGTTTCCAAGATGAGAAGACAGAAAACTGTAGTAGGAAGGGGGGCAAGTCCCATTACATCACTAAGCCTCTGTTTCCTTACATAGAAAATGTTGGAAATATATCAGCTACAGCATACTTTGAGCCTAGTGAGGCCCAAATAAGTAAAACAAAAATGAAAATGTTTTGAATACCATATTATACAAAGGTAAAATACATCGCACATATCAGATCATTTTACATTTCACAACAAATAAGGGGATATTTTTGAATATCTGATGGTTGTCAAAATGTGACCCCCTGATGAGTCCTTATGGCCCAAAGTCTGTGTTGAATAAATCCATAATGCCTCCTCTGCCATCCTCATTTCTTTCTCTTCTTTCCTGTGTGGGTGGTACGAAGAAGAATGGGAAAGAAGGATGCCATCTTATTTCCTAGCCCGTCTGGAGCTGCCACTATAGAGATTCCTTTTGGGTTTTGTTTGTTTTTCCTGTCTCGTCTATCAGCAATCTTTAGCTGAGTCTGTAGAAGCTTTGGGAGCCAAAGTCTACGTGAAGAAAATGAATTCAGAGAGAAAAATTCATAGAAAAAGAATCATTAACATGGAAGTGTCTGGAAGCTGCATTTGTAAAATAACCTTCATGGTCAGAATGACTGTTAACCATTCATTTAACACAGTGATACATGTTGAATAGACTAGTGAAAGCAGACAACAAACAACACTATTAATAAGCAAAGATACTGAGGAACTTATTCTGGAAATTAATTGGTATGATGAAGCAAAATGAGAAGACAGACCTTTAAAAAATAAGTAAGGTAGACCAAAAATCTTTTGAATCCACACCACTGCCCTCAGAAACATTGGCTATTAAATTAAGTGGTCAAAAGAGACACTAAATTTGTCCCACAGTACAAGTTCTAGAAGTGAATATTGATCAAGGCTTCTAAATGATTTTTATTTACTTTCAAATGCAGATCAATGGAAGAGAAACTATTCTATTTCATCTATCTGACTAATAATGGATATAGATCCTTGACCATCAGCACTGCTTTAGCCAATAATTACAGTGAGACTGAAATATGGCTCCAAGTTTACATAACATAAATTTGAAAACAATATAAAATAAGACATTGAGAAGAAGAAAGACAAAACAAAATACACCAGGAAAAAGAATAATGTATTCTACCAAAAATTAATCAAATAAGTATTTGTTGGACACTTACTATATTCAAAATTTATGTGCTGATTTTTTATTTTTGCTCCTATCAACACTGTAAGAGAGATGATATTAGCCCAATCTTGGAGGTGAAGAAATTGAGCTCAGAGACATTTTTTTCATGGTTACACAGCCGGAAAGTTAGGTAGTAAGCATTCAAACTGACTTTAAGTCCAAAGTTCTTTCAATATAATAACTTACTTTTAATGAAATAGGTTTCTTATTCTATTGATCATAGAAACAATAGGTTCAACAATTACAGCATCACCTACCTGTGCAAGTCATGGGACTGTAGCTGGGGGCAGCATGGCTCATCAGGCTACAGCAGCTGGGCCACCCATGGCTGGTGATGCCAAGGAGATGACAGCACCTCGCCAGGGAGTTGCGGTGGCTGGGGCTCCCCCTCCGCCCAGGCCTGACTGTGACAGCCGCTGCAGGGCTACCCTGGCAGGCAGCGGCAGTGCTATTGAAATGGTGAGTTGGTAGCAGCAGATGCTAGGGCACTAGGTGCCTGCTCTGTTCAGATCCCTGGAAGGCAGCCAGCAGCGGGGGTTGGAGGAGTACACAGTGCACAGCACCCAGTCATAGTGCACACGAGAGTGCCCTACCTCCCCACTCCCTCCCTGGCCTGGCAGGGGTAACAGGGAAGTGGCTGCAGTGTAGCTGACCCCTCTGCAGACTGGGTGCTCTAGGGCTGAGACTACAGGGTGGCATCTGTTGCAGCAACCTGAGACCAGAAGCTGGCAGGACCCCACTGTGCCTGCTCTCTGGGGCAGTGCTGCTGCGCAGTCTCCAAGCAGTTCCCTGGTCAGCTCAGTAGCCTGCTATGGTGGGGGAGCCCCCTGGCAGCTTGGGCTGCAGTGTCTGCCAGGGGAGGGGGAGTGCAGAGCCCCAGAGATCACTCCCCTGACCCTTCCCCACATGTGGATGCTTCTCCCAGGTCCCTTCCAACATTGTTGAGCAGATCACCCTGCCTCTCTCTTCCCCATTTTCAGTCTCTCCAGCTGTTTCTCTGGTGATTCACAATGCTCTCTCTGAGTCGGTCCGTCATGGGTGTACCTGCAACCTTTGATCTTCTCCTTGACAGTGGCTAGTACAGGCTACTTCTAGTCTGCCATGTTGGCCCCCACCCCCAGAAAGATTCTTCACCGTGTGTTAATATTTTTGAGTGATGACTACATAAATTACTTTCAATGTCTGAAAGAAAATTCCTCGGACATTATATAGGTTGATTTTTTACCACAAGTTTTTCCCCTCTATGGAAGACTTAACCACAGCTTCTGTGATTATGGTCAGGATATATGTTCACTGGCAAGTTCACTTTAGGATGAACAATAGGATCTAAGCATTGCAACTGGAAACCACTCTCCCTGCTAATATAAAGAGGACTCTATTCTACAGTAAAATGCTCGCTCTAGGAAATCTAGGCTTTCCTAGACAGATTTTCCAATCGTTGGAGTAGAAGACCTATCTGTGCCATGTTGCCAGTTGGGTTGGTGGGAGTGAGGGTCAAGTGCCCCAGCAGGAGGTACTCTGGGAGAGAAGGAGAAAAGGGGTAGGGGGTGGGACAGTAAAATAGAAGTCTCTTATATATATCACTATTTTCACAAGATAGAAATAAACCAGTTAAGAAAAGCTATACTTATGGTGATTTTTTACTACAAGTAACATAGTGAATATCTTCAATAGTAAGTTGAAGTAAGTCAGTCATTTTTGTAGGAGAAAGGCACAGGGCATTAGCATAACCATGAAAATAAGCAGTTAGTTATGTTGCTTAGAAAGTAATAAGAGTTGCCTATTAGAAATTAGATGGTAGCTCTAAAGAAACTTTAATACACTCCTCCACTTATCTTTTTGATGTACTTTCACTATAAAGAATTATGTAATATTGAAATCCTTATATCTAGAGGCCCCTAGTCTTACTCCCTATTTGTTACATATTAGAACAAGTGGTTGATCAGCTTCTAATCAACATTCATATTGGGAAAATTATTATCTTCCAAGGCAATCCATTCTACTTTTTGACAATCCTATTTATTAAAAATGTATCCCATATATTGAATCAATACATGCTCCCTATTTTTTATATCCCACTCATTGGTTGTATACCTGGTTTTTGGAATTGCTCACTGTTGGCCATGTGATAGTACACTGAATGTTTGTAGGCAGCTAGCATGGTACCCTGCTTCTCCAAGCTATGTAGCCTCAGTTCTCCTCTTTATGAAGAAAATTCAATATAGGCAAATTCTCATCTTCTCCAAGTCTGCCAATACAATGGAAGAAAATTGGGATCAGGAGAAGAGGAAAAAATGACATTAGTAAATAAGAGAAAGAGGCAATATGCATTTTATAAAATAGCTCTTAAATGACAGGTTTTTGAAAACTGAAATTCTTAAGTCTTAATTTATAAAAGAATATTTTTAGTGACTAAAACATAAAATGCCCAAATATCCTCACTTATATAACAGTTATTTTGAATCACTCTTAAATTATTAATATTAAAGGATCTACTTTTTCTATATTTTCTGAAAAGGTTAGTAGGAGTAATTTAGTGCTAAACGTTTTTAAAAGAAAAGGACAAAGCACTTATTTAAAATCTTTTCTAAATTAGGATCGACTGTTTCATGGATGAAGAATAGCTAAACTATTATTGAACTCTATTTTTTAAAATGTGTCTGTTCTCGCATTGAAGGGGTATTCTTTGAATCCAAAATAAGCTTCTCTCATTTGAAGGGAAAATGTAAATTTAACCACTATTTTAGATTTCATTTACAAAAAAACCTTGGTGTTTACTTACATATGCCATCCCCACAATAAATCCAAGAAATCAAATTTAGGCCAGGCGCGGTGGCTCACGCCTGTAAATCTAGCACTCTGGGAGCTGAGGTGGGCTGATTGCTCGAGGTCAGGAGTTGGAAACCAGCCTGAGCAAGAACGAGACCCTGTCTCTACTAAAAAAAAATAGAAAGAAATTAATTGGCCAACTAATATATATATATATATATATATATATATATATATATATAGCCAGGCATGGTGGTGCATGCCTGTAGTCCCAGCTACTTGGGAGGCTAAGGCAGAAGGACTGCTTGAGCCCAGGAGTTTGAGGTTGCTGTGAGCTAGGTTGATGCCACGGCACTCACTCTAGCCTGGGCAATAAAGCGAGACTCTGTCTCTAAATAAATAAATAAATAAATAAAAGAAATCAAATTTATTTATATTTTTAATTACATTTTCTAATTATACATTGTATACACAGAAAACAAACAAACAAAAAAATGTTCCGAAATGTTCCTGGGTGGCCTTCTTCACCCTTCTGTCTTTGGCTTTTAGTGCCGGACAAGGCAGGTGAGGTTAATTGTCAAATGGCTATGGGTCTCCATCCTTCAGGCTTTGTACACACAATCTAGGGATCAAAGGATTAAAGGCTATCAGTTGACCCTTTCACTCTCTCTCTCTTTAACTTTTTCTCTTGGTGAATCATTGAAGCTTATAATATTATTTAATTCTCTCTGGAATATGGAATAAGAATTCTATAAAAGTATTCAAAGAGGACTCAATCTAAATTCTACCATGGAGAAAATTGAAAACTATTTAAAGTGTCAAGGAGCAGAACCAAATGTAAGTGTCTATGATCCTTGACATTAACCAAGTAATCAGAGATGCATGGCTCTCTTTTTTAACATAAAATTCTTTTCCTTAATATTTTTGCTCAACTACACACTGATAAACAGAGCACTTAGTAAAAACTAAATTAAATTATTCCATTCTCTCATAATGAATAGGTATTAGTGTCTGTTCAATTTAGAGTCAACCAATTCCCCAGTTTCATGATTTCTCAAGACTAAATGTAATTGTCTTGGTTTGTTTTATATTGCCATAACAGAATACCACAGACTGGGTAATTTATAATGAACAGCAATTTATTTGGCTCATAGTCCTGGAGGCTGGAAATCCAAGAACATGACATTGGCATTTGGCAAGGGCCTTCAGGTTGCATCATACCAAGGCAGAAGGCAGAAGGGCAGGAGAGTACAAGAGCAAAATAACAAGAGGTGGCCAAACTCACTTTTGTAACAAACTGACTCACAATAACTCACCCACTCCCTTGATAACAACATCAGTCCATTCATGACAGCAGAGCCCTCATGACCTATTCATCTTTTATTACACCCCACTTTCCAACACTGTTGCATTAGGGATTAAGTTTCCAACACATGAATTTGTAACGAACAGATTCAAACCAAAGCAGTAGTGCCACACTCATAGTTTGCACAGAAAATCCACAGAAATAATGCCTGGATTCTTCCAGTGAAGTGACAGGAACAGGCTAAACCAGCTTAGAGTACAAGTTTCTCGAATGAAACTTGATGTGTCACCAGCACATTTTATTTTAAAAAAATTGATTTTTACCCACTTCATTTAAATAATAATTTTCCTTTTGACAATTTTTTGTCTTTATCCACTGACACCTGACTTGTCTCCTAGTTAATGACTTAGGAGACACAAAAGCTTAATTTGAGCATTTATGTTCTATGGTATAATGCTTTAAAAGGCAAAATTTTGTGGTCAGGGAAGAAGAAAGATTTCATATCGCTGACTCTTAGAGAGTACTGTCAATTTCTTCTCTCCATTTCTCATCTGCTGCTTGAGCTGTTCAACCACAGTTTCCAAATCAATGAAATTATAATAGAATCGATTCCCATTTGTAATTCTGTGCTTGTTCTGTCAGAAATCCTCCTATCATTAAAACAAAAAAAGTACATACTCTTAAGGATATAACTGGAGAAAACAGAGACGATTTCAGCAATAGTACTTATACTTAAAAGACATAATAGCCTAGAAAGCCTTGGAAAAAACAAGTTTTAATCTCATTGCACTCAATTTTTCAGGGAGATCCCACTTATCTTCTCCCTGCTTTTTTACTTATTTTCTTTATCATGTGTCATCCACCAACATACTCAAATTCGCTTTTTCTCCACAATCCCTGAAGACATTTATTATCACAATGGCCTCTTTGCTATGTCTATCGAACATTGTAGATGAAAGGTATGAGAAAGGAGAAACAAATTTACAGTATCTCATTCAATCCCAATGATGTGGGAAGGAGGGATGGAAGGAGGGCATTGTGATCATGCCCATTTCGCATTGAAAGGAAAACTCAGAGATCAAGAGACTTGCCAGAGTTGGAAAGTTTCTGTCCCAGCCAGGCCTAGAGCCAATATTTTCTGAGCTCTAGTTTAGCTATCTTTTCACATCACTGTGGGTCTTCTCTACTGATTTCCAGGATGGTTAATGTCCATTACTAAATTTCTTATCCTTCTTCTCATCACAAAGGAAGGTGAAAATCTAGTTTGAATCAAAATATGAGAATTTAAAATATCTCATAGAATGCGAAGATACATACTTTCTGTTAGTTTTCAAAATCAGCTACATTAGGATAATGTCTATATATAAAAGAAATCTACTTTCACGATCATTATTCAAATTTGTGCCAATGTTTTTCTTTTCTGCTAAGGAATTATTTAAAATATTGGGGTTCATAATATTTTTAGTAGTTCTGTTCTGTTGTTCTTCACCCAAAACTGGCCATTCCTAATCCAACACAGCCCAGTATTATCTATCTCATGGTTGTGAACATGGGTCCTGAATTAAACCTAGATATAATGTTGTCTTCTATGTTCCACATAAAGTAAACATCCGTCACCTAAATAATGTCATTCAATAATATCAAGATAAATGTGGTTTATGTGCACATATATACCTTAATTTTGGTGCATATGAAGCATTTGAAGTACACTTGAAATTTACTTTGTTTTTTAAAAAAAGATACTACTTAGCATGGACAACCTTAAACTATAAAATGCTTACAAAATTTAATCTGCAGCATTGAACATATACACCCACATGCTACCAGAGCTGGCCTTACCAATAAGCAGAGTCTCAAACCCATAACATCAAATCTTTCTCCTTTTTATTGTAATTCACAGCTTGATCATCCAGAGAAATGTTACTTGCACATTATTATTCAGCACAATCTCATCAACTTTATCCTTTAGCAATGACCTTACGATAAGAAATTAAGCCCTTTGAAATAGCATTTGTAATTATTCTATTTCCATAAGATTAACATGTCAAATATCACAAGAGTACATGTAACAGCCTTTTGAAGCTTAAAACCCTCTGGTCACATTTTACTTAAAACCATACAAAGCATTATCACAATGTAATCAGCAGAATATAAATTACTAGGTGTCCCCTATGTTTTATGCTCATTCATTTATTCATATTTTCCACAAATATTTATTAATACATCAGTGTACCAGGCACCACACTGTTGGAATCTAGAGAAACAGAGAAATAAAGTTCATTCTTGGTTCTAAAGGCATTCATGATTTAGGGGGCAAAGCAGACTTATTTTTAAAAATAAAAGTTACTCTAGTGGGATATAAGAAATATAAATAAAGTTAGAAGTCTTGGAACCTTAGCATGAAGAACACTTCTACACACAAAACAAGAAAACTCCTAGTAGAGGAAATAACATGTTATACACAGACCATGTTGTAGCATATGTCAGAATTTCCTTCCTTTTTAGAGTTGAATAATAGTTGACTATATGTACAGATGACATTTTGTTTATCCATTTATCCATTGATGAAAACTTGGATTGCTTCTACTTTTTACCTGTTGTGAATAATGCTGCTATGACCGTGAGTAAACAATATCTCTTCAAGACCCCAATTTCAGTTCTTTAGAATATCAACCAAAAGTGCAACTGCTGGATAATATCAGATAGAGTTTCTTTTTATGGTGATGAAAATGGTATGGAATCAGACAGTGGTAATGGGTTACACAACTCTGTGAATACACACACACACACACACACACAAATAACAAAACACTGAACTGAACACTCTTTCAAAAAGAGAAATTATGTTTCTCTTTTGAGGGAAAGAAAAGTAGGTGCTCATGAATTTGCTGTTTAACTAAAATTCAAGTGAGGCAGTTTATCCATTACATTCAACAAACAAAAATGCTTTAATTTATAAATAATAAAGTAAATAGGGAAGAGGGTAATGAAGAAGGAAGAACAGACAAGAAAGATCATAGAGAGAAAGAACATGAAAACAATTTAATAGGAGAAAGAAAAATAAAAATGAACATGAGCCCGCCCACACACACATTTGGATTAAACAACCAACATTCTTTCAACTCTGCCTGAAACTTATCTCCCCTTACACACTCTCACCCTAACCACATCAACCCTCCTTCTCATCTCAGATTTCCTTCTCACATAAGCATGAGAATCTGAGATAAAGTGCTAATATTATGATCTCCAATTCACTTAATTTGCAGGGATCAAAGTAAATTATCATCTATTAAGCAGAACAGTTCACTGGAAAGAAACCTGATTTAAGAGTCAGAAAACCTGGGTTCGATTCAATTCATCTATTTTCCAATCTCATATGCTGTCAAGTTGAAGTTCTGAGTATAGTGCCTATGGTTGAAAACTTCGAATTTCTCATCATATTAGTAGTAATTGATTTAAAGATTTAATAACATGCATTGAGAATTCAAAAAACCATCTACGGTTCATGTCAAAAATGTGCCAACTGAAAAATGGTATGAAATAAATATAATCTTGAAAGAAGCAAAACTGCAGTTGGCTAAATAAACTTTAAGAGATTTCCATAACAGCTGTGCATAGGTGATAAAGATGCAGAGGTCATAAATTTAGTGACCTTTTTGACAAAAAGTAAAAAATATGAACCACTTTTCCTTAACACACAATGATTTTTAACTCATTTCCTTTGAAATATGATGGACAGTTCATCTGTGCTACTTTCATTGAATTAACATGGGACTTTTCCAGTTTCATTGTTTACATTCTAAACATATTCTGGAAGCACAGACTGGAAGGCAATGTGAGGAATGTGTAAACTAAAAAAATTTTTTAACATTTCCCCAAATATGCCCTAATATTATATGATCTTCATGCTACTTTTATTAACTCTATAGAATCTATGTGGTTTTTCTCACATGCCAAAAAAGAAAAAAGAAAAGAAGATGAAGATGAATAACTGGCCAGATACTCCAGATCTTACTTTCTCTCATTAGTTTTCATTCTTACGATCCTTATCAGTCACTATTCACATTTCCAGAGCAACTGTATGCAAGAGGTTGGCTAGGCTTCGAGATTCATAAAAAGAACTCATAATGTCACTGAGGAGATAATATTAATATTAGTCCCCACAAAGCTCTAATTCATGGCATATGCAGTAACTGTTAAGGGATTTCAATGGAAGAATAGATTATTAATATCTGGGGCAGTTGGAGTACTTTGTGAATAAAGTAGTCCTTGGAGATTAAGACTTAAATGGAGAAAATTGGGTAATGCATTACAAACTTTATCAATAGTATGAGCAAAGAAAAATTGCAAGTGGCATGTCCAGAAACGGCAACACTTATATCAGTGGGTTAAGAGCTGAGATTTCATACAATGATATTTTAGAGCATGGTCTCAGTGATTTGAGTTCAACTCAATTACTTCCTACCTTTGCCATGTTAGGTGATTTCTAACCTCAATGAGCCTCAGTTTCCCTGTCTGTGCCTACATCAAAGTATAATGGATATTAAACCAGACCACTTAGCAAAATGCCTTGCACAAAGCAAGTTCTCAATAAATATTAACTATTATTGTCTCGTAAGGGAAGTGTAAGCCAAGATTGGAGACGTAGTTAGAAGGCATATCGCAGATGATCTATAGACCCAAGCAACTCTGGAATTTCTGAGTAAAGTCACATTCAATACATTCTATAATCACATAGCCCCTAATTCCACAATATAAATAAATAACCGCTGTGGACCCATGGCCTCATTTATGACAATTAAATATGGATATTCCAGTATTCAAACACAGATTTAATGAATCATATTCTCCAGAGCTGGGACATGAGAAATTTATCTTTGTTTAAATGATTCAGATGGACAGCCAGATTTGAGACCTACTGCCCCAGACCACAGAGTCCAAGAAAGATCTAGCCAAGACATGAAATGAAGAAAATAGAGGGGGAAAGCCTTTAATCATAACAGCCACAAATATTTTATTCTATTAAACTTAAGGATATTAATAAAACCAATCCTTCCCACAGTCACGCCTTATATCTTGTCATTGCAGGAAATTGCACTACTTCTACAATCAATCCAAATGTCTCCATCTCTAACAATGACTTCTTCCCATCCATCATGCATCTTCATCTACTGTGAGTGTTGGGGGTTATATTCATCTGCTCAGGCTGTCTAACAAAATATCACAGACTGGGTGGCTTAAACAATAGACATTTATTTTTCTCACAGTTCTGGAGCCTTTCGTCTACAAGCTCCTCTCCCAACTCTTTTCCCTAATTAATCCTTCTCAATTTTGGAGCTTAGCTCAAGTACCACTTACTCAGTAAGCCTTCAAGACCCAGTCTAGGTCTTTGCTGTTGCTCTTATAAAAATGTGTGTCTTCATTTAAGAACCCTATGTCAGTTTGTAATTAAATATTTTTCAGGGTGAATATGTGATTAATGTGTGCCTTCTGTGCTAAGTAAACGTTTCAATTATTCAACACTATTAATTCCTTGACAGCCGGGACTGTGTATATTTTTTATCACCCTTGACTTATATTACCTAGCATAGTGCCTGGCACAATTTAGGTACTCAGTAAGTATTTGTTAAATAGTGGAAAGCCTACATTCCTCTCTAAATAAAACTGCCTTGACCACTGCCACTGAGAAAGATGCAGGCAATTATGTTTTCAACCATAATGCCAGCACGATAGCCTGGCTAGTTAGACCAAAAGTATATCAGTGCCTTAAAACTGCATAGTTTTAAAACTCCCTCCATTCATTTAGCTCATGATTATATGCGGCATAAATTTGTGCTGGGCTAGTTGGTTGATCTGGACCAGGGTAGGCTGATCTTGGTATGGCTCACTCATGAATTTGTAGTCAGCTTCCAGGTGGCCGGTAGCTGGCTAGTCTAAGGTGGCTTAGCAGGGATTGCTTATCTCTGTTCACCTGGTTTCTCAACCTCCAGAAAGCCTAGTCCAGGCATATTCACATGGCAGGTTTCCAATAGTGACAGAGGAAGTGCTCAAAGCCTCCAGAGAACCAAGTATACGACTGCACACCATCACTTCTGCTTCATTCTACTAGACAAAGAAAGTCATTAAGCCAGCCTAGATTCAAAGATAAATACATAGACTCCATCTCTGTGGAGGACAGTCACATTGCAAGGGTGTGACTATAAGGAGGGTTGGGGAATTACTCCCTGCAATATACCACACCATCTGCTGGAAGGCCAACGACTTGAGCCATGATATGGAATATAAAGGTGAGCCAAGACAGTAAGAGTCTTACTCTCAGGAATCTAAAGGATGCAGAAACACAAGGAGACTGAGAAACTTAGAGTGAGAGCTGAAGCTGAAAGGAGTTGGGGCGGGGGTGACTATATTGGGCCCCACACCAGCCAAAATTATAAAAGAACTAAAGATCTGAATAAACACAGGAAGTTGGTAGACAAAGAATTGCTCAGACACCAGAGCAATCCAGAAAGGTCGTGAGAGAGTCCCTGAGAAAGATAAAGAAAGAAGCTAGAAGCTAGAGCTGTTTTAACTCTTCCTTACTTTTCAACACCATATGTAGTCCTACAATAGACCCCCATTTTATTCAGACTGAACTCTTCGCAATCAAAAGCCTAACCAGATCAGTATATGAGAAATGTATGAGCAATCTTTTCTTTTTCTTTTTCTTCCTAAATAGAACTATCTCACCTACACACCCACTCCAAAAAGGGAAAAAAACTGCTTCTTTGAATGCATAAGTGAATTTTATGACTGGAAGAAGAAGAGTTTGGTAACACAAGCTTTGAAATAGCACGGTACACCAAATGTTTGCAAATGACAAAATAAGGCTAATTTTCATGGAAGAAAATGTTCTCTGGAAAGGGTCAATGTTCTGACATCGGTTTATGGGAGATATCCCTTTTAGGTCCATCTTGCCATTCTCCACTGTTTTCATCAGAGAACCAACACAAAGAAATATGGGCTTCATTATAAGATGTAAATATTGCAATCTGCATAAAGAAAATCATATTACAAGCTAAATATTACCCATTTGGATTTGCAGCCAAGTTACAGTTCACTAAATCCTAAGTACTTTTTTTCCCAGCCAAAGCTATATTGCGTTTCAACTCTCTTGTTAGAATCTGATGCTAGGAATTGACAAGATAATAGGATGGAGAAAGTTTTCAGATCTCATTTACAGCAGATCAGAGAAGGGTCAGTTTCCTGGGTAATGAAGCATTGTCTGGTTGTCCCTAAATCACGCCACACTCTGCCCAGTCCCAAGAGGCTTAGAAAGCATCTGCATTATCACTATCTTTCAGAGAATTACTCTAACACCTCACAAAAGAAAAGTTATAATAAATAATCTGGGAATTGAGAGACATAAACACCAAACTTCAGAATTCAGTTTAAAAAAACATAATCTACAATTCTCCTTGTAAGAGAGACAGACACTTGCAATTCATAGAAACAGCTTTTAATTTACATTCAACACTAGATCTTTTTGTCTAATTTGTTCTTTCTCAATCTAATGTGTCTTGAAAGCCCCCATTGACAAACTGTTACTAATAAAACACAGAGGAAAATAAAGATTCACTACTTCTCTCCCGCATTCCAATTTTAGTCTCATAGCTTCATTCTCTGGTCTATATATATTTTTCTTCCACCATTACCTTATAGAATAATGCCAGATCCTGTGAGTGATGTGTTTGGCTTCCCTGGGAGTGCAGGAAACATGATGTTGACAATTAATAAAAAAGAAAGTAGTTTTTAATATTTGTCTTTCAATTTCAGTATCAAATATCTTTCTTTAGCCTCCTGCTTGGTTCAGTTAAACCCCTACATAGTTTCTTGACATTTTGAAGGACAGAAGGCTTTTATAGAGCTCCCAGGATTTCTAGAGTGACAATTCATATACTATGATAGGCACCTAGATAAGCAACTCAGTTGTCAGACTCACCAGAAACAGCATCTATCTGCAAACATCATTATATTCCCTAGTAGAAGCCATTATGAATTAGTCCAGAAACTTCCACTCTGCAAAATTCACACAGATCTAAAACTCTTTTACTCAGCCCTTCTAGGCCTTTGTATCTCATAGCATGAAAATCAGGAGCCTGAACAAATACCACACAAACTACCATTGTGGGCCATATTTTACATTATTAAATTTCCGGTTGCATCAGCTTGATTTATTTGAGGCCTGGTCTGTGAGCCTGGGCTAATTTATACTGATTAGATCTTCATTCATGTCCTCATTGATTCCAGAAACCTATCCCCGCCTCCTGATACTTTACTCCACATCAGCTCACATGGTCTTCTCTATTCATATAGGCATTCCTTTGCATTTCTTACAGATTTGTGTGCGTGACCAGAGGAAAGAAAAACAATTTTAAGAAAAATCAAGGTAACATCTGCCAAAGCACGATAAGGTCAGGGAAAATATCCATATATATGCATGCATACGTGTAAGGTCCCATATGCTAACATATATATTAATAGCATACATAATTTCTCTTTCTTGCTTAAAAGAAAGACTTTAGTGAATCAGACTTGAATTTAACTCTTGAAGTCCATTCCTACTTTATAATATAATAGAAATAGTGGTGTGACTATTACTGTTATAGAAAAACCTGAGCTTGCACAGGGCAAGGGAGGCCAAGCTGAGCCAGAGAAGGGGCTCTGGGACTAAAATAGGAAGGTGTGTGGGATGTTCTCCAGTACCTGGGTTCACTCTATATTCATAACATTCTTCTCATAATAACATTAGAACCAGCAGGTTCTCCTGAGAAGAAGCTATAATGGATGTATTCTTAAGACGGAGAGGAACAACTAGTGTGAATGGGCTAAATGTTACTTATTTGTTGTGGTTTTAATTTGGGTTTTGGTTTGATTCGATTTGGGCACCAGTTTTAATTCTGTTCTTCTGCTTCTAATGTACAAACCACTACACAAGTTAGCTCCCAACTTTCCTGCTATGTTCTCTATTTGTTTTCCTTTCTTTTACTTACCTATCCTCTTCAGCCAGCTCTCAAAATCCATTATGATTATAAATCCACTTTGCATTTATGTGTCATTTAGTATAAAAAGTACTCACATGCCATATTCATTTAAATCTTATAACTATATGAGATGTATATTATTGTCACCACTTTAAAACTAAAGAAAAAGGGGTTAAAATAAAACTAAATGACTTCTTTTCAATCCTAGTAACATCTAACATTTATTGAGCATGTGTAATGAGCAAGGCTTTGTGCTAGGTGCTGTATCTGCACTGTTTCTTAATTCTCACAGCCCAGCAAGGTAGGTATTATTAACTCTCCTTATGTTACAAATGAAAAAAAAATAAAAAATCTCTAGCAAGCTTAAGTAACTTGCCCACCATCAGGCAGCTAGTAATTGGCATAGCTAAGATTTTCCTGAGGTTACATAACCACCAAACACCAGAGCCAACACTATATCTAGGTTTTCTGATTCTGAATCAGGGACGAATCTATTGCAGTTCTTATGTTTCCACTTCAAGCCCTATATGATGGCAAAATACATTTGGTTGTCTTCTTTTGTTCAAAACTCCTAAATTAAAAGTGTTGGAAGGCATCATAAGAAAAGGGAGTATTTTCTCTAGAGGTTATTCTTCAAATACAAGAAGGCAGAGCAGAAAGAGTTAAAAGATCCCACTGAAGCTGACTTATCCCATAATTTATCTTGTGCTGTAAAAATGAAAGACTTCTTCAGTTTCCTGACAGCCTTGCTGTTTTAAAGGTGAAATGCCCTCAGGGTCCATAAATAGGTTTTGTTCTTTTGGAGTGCTCAATGTTCCAAAGTCTTTTTTATCTTTAAAATATTAAGTAAACACTGCATAGTACTTAAATGGGCTCTGGGGATATCTCGGGTTTGATTCTGGCCCTTCAGCAAAGCTACTGAAGTATAGATCTGAAGAACTAATCAAAAGAAAACTAAATTCACAGCTTTCTCTAAATATTTTATAGCATCACATTTCAGAGTTCCACCTGCCTGCCGCCTCTGCCGGCGTGTGAGCAGCCGTCCCGCGACCGCGGATTGTGCCGCCCGCGTGGACGCCGCGGCCACAAAAGCAAGGCCGGGCGCTGGAGCCTGGCCAAGGAGAGGGAGGCATCGGCACCTGCCTGCAGCAGCCTCCTTTCCTCGTTTGACTTCCCCTCTGTAGGAAAGCACATTAGGAGCTGCTTGAGGTGAACAATAATTTGCCAGGCTTTCGTCATCCCTCCGGCAGCAGTGCCCACAAGGAGCACTTAACACTGCGCGGAGAAAACGGTTCCCAGCCATTGACTTCCTCCCCGGAAGCAGCCAGCCATCTCACAAATGGAGACCCGGAGAGTAGCAGGGATATCTCAGCTCAAACTCACCCCTGCTGCTGAGACGAACACAAACAGCCACTAAACGCTTGGTTTGCCAACAGTGTGTGCCAGTAGCATCATCATCTATACACGGAGGCTTTTTTTTTTTTTGGCATATTATGGGGGTACAGATTTTAAGGTTTCAATAAATGCCCATTCCCCCCCTCCCCCCAAAAGTCTGAGTCTCCATCATGACCATCCCCCAGATGGTGCACATCTCACTCACTATGTATGTATATACCCGCCCCCCTCCCCCCTCCCCCCTCCCACCTGCCCAATAGCAATTCTAAATGAAACTCCAACACGGCACCCCCACCCCCACCCCCATATGAACTCTCGAAGTTTCAAGAGCAAAATCAGGCAGGGGATTTATTTTCAAGGTATGTCCTACCTTTAATAAAGGAAAAGAGAAACTGAAAAGCTTTTTCCAGACTAGCAAGCAGTCGTGCATGCGAGCGCGCGCGCGAGCGCGCACACACACACACACACACACACAGACATTGCACTTTTTGTTCCAGGTTCCAGAAACACTGACCATCAATTTAAGCCCCTAAAATAGGTTTTTATGGTGATTTAAAGAATGTGAACTCCATTTCTCTCTCTGTTTCTGCAAAGACCTGAGCTACTACAGTATAGGTTAAGATGAGAAAATACAGAGACCTCATACTCACAGCATTTCCCCCTTTCTCCAAAATGTACATTCCTTTTTTTTTTTTTTTTTTTTTTGACTCTCCAAAATGTGGAGAAAGGGGGAAATGCTGCACTAAATGGTCCCACCTAGGCCGGTAGCATGAGCTTTAAATCCATCTGACGTGGGGTTGGGCCACAGCGCCTTGTATCTCTTTATGCCCACTGGTTTACATGAGGAATGAGAAGCCTCAAAGGCAAAGAACTTGTATGTAGCCCAGGATTAGAGTTCAGACATAGATGGCATGTCTGGAAAAAAGAAGGTCAGGAGTGGTGGGTGAGGGGAAGGATAAAGTAAATAGCCTGGGAGCAGTACAGAGTCCTTGGGAAAGAAATCATTCCAAGTGGAAAAGGTATGTGACATGATGAACCAGACTCAGCAACACAGTCTAAAGTTTAGAGGAAAGTGACAAGCATGGGTACTTTGAAGTGGCTGTTCAGCACTGCCCCTACTCAGAAGAAAGGTGAGACTCAGCGGCCTGAAGTTGCAGCAGAGCACCATGGCCATCCAGGGCAGGGTGGATGTGATCTGGTATGTGGTACTCAGTAGAGCAGTGACAGCAGCCACTTAATCAGGAGCATCGTGAGACATGCCCTAGAAACGTACTGAGAGACCAGAGCCTGAGGAAACTTGAGGGAAGTTTCACAGTGTTGGGGGTTATCCAGCATAAAAGAAACCTTGGGACTACACATTGATGGATCATATTTATACCTCCTGGATGTGCAGGTTACTGAAGCACAATTATCCAATTTTCAGATACTCATTTTTTAAAGGTTATAGCCAGAAGTACAACAACTACTTGAATTCCCAGCATAAACTTCATATTGGAACCTCCCTCTATTTTTAGCTGTTCTGTGTTCTTATTGAATCCACAGCCATCTTTAAAGACAGGTAGTGTCAGTAGTATCAATATATATAAAGAGTATCTGAAATCCAAGTATCTGTGTTAATAATTAGGCACCTATTAACACAAACATCTCCACTTAGACTAATGTGGAGATTTCTAATGTACAAGTTGGTCAATACTCGAGGACCCTGAATTTGTAAATCTTTTCCTTATATTTTCAATGCTACCTTAATTTTCAAAAAGTGATGTAAATTATAAAGAACACATGGTTTTGCTTTGAAAAGAAAGTATACTTGAGCTCAGTTCATTTCCTGACAGTCTTTTGAGATGTGATAGTGGAGAATTAATGCACCTTGCAGCCAAAATAGTTTGTTGCTATGCCTTCCGACTGGATGATTTTTAAAGTAATTGAAAAAGGTTTCAAACTTATGTGAAGAAGTAGCAGTCATTTCTGCCCCCTTTTATGATAAAACTACTTGAAAGAACTGCCTCCATTTTTTTCTCCTCTTATTCCTTCCTGAATCCATTCCAATCTGTTCTGTTTCACAAATGCTGTGTTGACAAATCCAATGTCAATTCTTTGTTTTTATTTTACTCAATCTATGAGCAGGAACTGACTCCTTGGTACATTTCTTTTTTCTTGACTCCCAAATTTACTTCTCTGGTTTGAACCAGTCCCCTGAACTCCAGACTCGTGTATCCAACTGCCTATTTCACTTTTTTACTCGATAGCTAAAGTATTTCAAACTTAACATGTACAAAGCCACAGTCTTCATTTCTTCTTACTCTATTTCGTGCTTTCTCCTTTGGTTTTCCCCAGTTTCAATAAATGTCAAACCCATTCCTTCATTCCTTCAAAAACCTTGTAGTTACCTTTGACTCTTCTCTTTTACTCATACCCCATTGTCAAATCTGGCAACAAATACTATAAGATTGACCTTCAAAATGTATCCCAAATCTAACCACTTCTTGCCATCTCCATCACTGCTACCCTAATCTGAGCTTCCACTGGGATAAGAAATTATCCATTTCTTATCTGGATAATTGCAATAGTCTCCTAACTGATGTTCCTATTTCCGTTCCCTTGTGCCCTAGTGTTTCTCCACATAGAAGTCACAATGTTTCTGTTAAAATGTAATCAGATTGTGTCACTTCTCTGCTCAAAGCCCTTGCACAGCTTAATATCTATCACAGAGTGAAATCTAAAGTCTTACCAGGTCTATACAGCCTGACCTATTTGGAGCTCATCATCTCTGTGATGTCATCCCCTACTAACTCACTCTCATTTGTTCCTCTGCCACCAGGCTGACCTACTTGCTATTCCTCCAACACCTCAAACATGTTTCTATCTCAGAGCCTCTGCACTCACTGTCCCCACTGCCTGGAGTTATCTTCTCCCATCTTCATGGCTCCCTCCTTCCCCTTCCTTCTGCTCTCTGTTCAAATATCCCCTTACCAGAGATGCCTCCCCTGACTTCCTGGTTACTCTATATAAAGAGAACACCCCTCATTTCCACTTGCCACTTTCCTTCCCTTGCCTGGCTTTGTTTCTCCTCCAGAGCACTAATGATCATCTGACATAATCATTTGGCCTCTGCCGTTAGAATGTGAGCTCTACAAGAGGAGAGACATTATCTGCTTTGATCACTGCTGTCACCTCCATCATCCAGAGCATTATCTCTCTCAAACCTATCATATTTCAGCTCTTTCAAGACTTACAATTTTAGATATGTCTCAACATCTCTAAATTGGTGTTGCATCTTGAAATTGACATCTTAGTGACAGTAAAATACAGTACTGGCATTCAAAATATATTTTAAATGAACAAATAAATCCTATTTATTATCTTTTCAGAAGACGTATGGGGCTCAAGTTCTTGGGAAAAGGGCTACTGAATTATAATTTAATATACAATTTAATCTACTGATTTTGAATGTTTATCTGATTGATACCGAAATAAGGGTTATAGAACAAAAAATATAGATTAAAAGTATCAAGAAAAGGACATTGTCAAATGGAAATAGACTAGAGTAAGAAAGAGACAATACAAGGAAGAGAATCACCAGGACTTATTTTTAAAATGTAAGGTAATTAATCAAACAGACCTACATAACTCACTAGCTTCTGAGAGAAACACTGTATTAACACATAAAACAAAAATTATTCATAATGGTAACCTGAGAACTAGTCATCAAAAAATGAATAAAATATGTAGTGTGCTTAGTTCAAAAAGCAGAAAAATAGCACATATTTTAAAATATGGTTAAAATATAAATATTAATTTGGATTTTAAAAGTGATAAAATTTAATAATCTGGGCACGCTTACGTCTCTTTTAATGAAGTCATCATCATAAAGGCGGTTCTCAGAAAACTTCTTTTGGCATTCACTTTACATTTAAACTAAATTTCATCAAGACCTAAGATAATCTTATATAAAAAGAAAATTTGGAGGCTGGCCATCGTGACTCACATGTATAATCCTAACACTCTCAAAGGCCAATGTCAGGAGTTCCAGCCTGAGCAAGAGCAAGATCCTGTCTCTACATAAAAATAGAAAAAATTAGCTGGGCATGGTGGCAAATGCTGTAGTCCCAAGCTACTTGGGAGGCTGAGGCAGGAAGATCACTTGAGCCCAGGAGTTTGAGGTTGCTGTGAACTATGATGATGCCACTGCACTCTAGTCAGGGTGACAGAGCAAGACTCTTTCTGAGGAACAAAAAGAAAATCTGGGAAATCATAGAGTTAAGAAATCTTTTAACATAAATTCTAATCTTACCTCTTATTTTGATAGGTGCTCTGAGTTGAAATGTGTTGGAATACTACTGAACATTTTCTTGTGCTTACGAATTGCATGCTTCTGCAAGTGAACTTACTTTTACCCACCTTGTATACTTTCTGCAAGACAATGGAGGGAAACAATTTGATAATTTTCTAATTGTAATTTTCTCTTTCTACTATATTGTGGTTACACACCATTAAGTTCAGCATATCACCATAAATTTAGAAAAATTTTATCAAAATAAGAAAATAATGTAAAAGTAAAATCAGCAGCAAATCGTGGTATTGAGAGGGTGGGAGGTGTACCTTGGGGCAAAGCTAACAGTATCACTTTCAGCTCCATATAAATGCAAACTGTTAATGCAGGCTTTCATTATTCATATGAAATTGGTTTTGTCCATAAAGCTAATTTTCCACATCTCAGTTATTACAATGTTACATTCCTTTAACTTTAGTTCTCCAGCTGTTACATAGGGATAGCAATTCCTAAAAGTAATTATGAAGACTAAATAATGTCACAATGCTGGTAAAAAGAAATCTGAATGATGTCTGTTACATAGAAAGAATTTGATAATTATTATTGCCATTATTCAATTTATTGTTATTAAGGAATTATTAAGAAATTTAGGCTAAAACTTCCTAATCAAGGATCAATCTAGGAATCAAATCTAGATTTAACAGAACCTCCCTTTGGGATGTTTCTGTGAGGACTCTGAGTGTGAACAAGGGGTGAAGGGTGAGCCCTCACTTAAGTAATCAAGGAAATGAGAAAAAAGACTAAAGCAGGGGTCCCCAACCTATGGCAAGTTGTATAATTATTTCATTATATATTACAATTTAATAATAATAGAAATAAAGTGCACAATAAATGTAATGTCCTTGAATCATCCTGAAACCATCCCTATCCCTGGTCCATGGAAAAATTGTCTTCCATGAAAACGTCCCTGGTGCTGAAAAGGTTGGGAACCACTGCTATAGAGGATTGATTACATTAATTCTTCACTGCCCCCTCTATTCTTGTATGCATGCCTTTGTCCTGTAACTCTGTAGTGCTCTCCTGCCCTGGGCATGACATTCTATCCCACGTCTGGTTTCTGGGCTCAACTTTCGTCATTGGCACATTAGCAAGCAAACGCATGAAAAAGCACTTGCACAACTCTACTTATTCTTTTACTCCTTT
The DNA here is from genome assembly GCF_040939455.1 of Microcebus murinus. Lineage (NCBI taxonomy): Eukaryota > Metazoa > Chordata > Mammalia > Primates > Cheirogaleidae > Microcebus > Microcebus murinus. The sequence goes on along the minus strand of NC_134109.1, from coordinate 51,909,785 downwards.
ACCTGCTACCATGAGAACAGGCCCACCTAGTCTGCCGGGGGGATAAGATGCAACACAGAGCCAGCAGGGCTCCAGTTGTTCCTGCTAAGGCCTTTCTAAATTCAACAACCGTGGTCCAATGCCCAAATATGTGAGAGAACCCAATAGTGATCAGTGGATACATGAATTACCCCAACCAAGACCAAAAGAACCACCCAGCTCACTTCCAAACTCAAGAGCTAAGTAAAAGTATTGGTTTTAGACATTGAGTTTTAGGTGGTTTTCTCACAGTGTTATTGTGGCAATAGATAGGGAAATTGACATGAGGCTGAGTGAAGACAGTGAAAAGAATGATGCTTCTGGTACTTGTTGGTGAAAAAGACTAGAGTGATAGGCAGTAAAACCATTAAGCGTATCAAGGGCCTCGGTGCTTGCTTTCAAAGCAGTAAAGGAAAGAACTCTGTCCCACTCAAAGTCAGTCTTGGAAAATCCCAAGGATGAATTGAGTGGTAGCTGCTTAAAAGAGGAAAAGAAACCAAGCAGAAGTCCTGGGTGTATAGCAAGCAGGAAAGGAAGAACGGGAGGAACTGACCTGGCCCTGAGAAGGGCTGTGCAGTCTAACCATCCTCTCTCTTACTCTTTCCCCGAAGAGGTAATTTTTTTGTAATAGAGAAAGAGTGAGAATGTTGCTGCCACTGGGAGAAAATCATTGGAGCTCATGTGACTTGCAATGGGAGGAAACTTCATAGAAGCCACTGATTGGATGGATCAGACCAATCTACCCCAGCCATGTAAAAGTGGCTTGCTTAGCACCGCCAAGAGCCACCCACTCTGCACAGACCATGTTTTGATTGCCCCTATTATTACTTCATGCCAATATTGCAAATTTCAATATCAACATAGCAGCTGAATTCCACTTAGAGACACATCTTAAAGCAGGATCTCTTGGTGACTTCAATGACAATTTGTGGTTTCTGATTAGAAATAGAGCAACTTTCCATAAGACAAGACTAACCATTCTTTCCCCAGACCACATCAGCTCCTAAAGAGATTAATCGAAAGGACTGGATGATGTTATTAAAAGCATTTTGTCACAGTTCAGGGGGTTTTTTGGTCTGTTTGGGCTTGTTGTTGTTGTTGTTTTTAATTCAACCTGTCCATTCCTTCTTCCCACCAGCCCCTAGCTGTAATTGACAAAAATTCTTTTTGGAAAGGCATTGGATCGCACCATCACAATCAGTAAGAAGGACAGGACAGTGTGTGGTTGGTTAGTCCCCCACCCTTAACATTTCATGTGGTCCTGTGAAGTTCAGGCTGCTGCTGTCGGAGCCAGCCCTTTTGTCAAGCTGCCAATGCCACCTGCTTTGTTCCGAGTTTACTGTACCTTCTACATCAAATGGACAGCAGAAAAGATGACATTTTTTTCAACTAATCATAGATGGTCTTTCATCTACATGATTACTGCTCCTTTGGCCCTGAAAGGCAGCCTAGCTCTTTAAGTTTTACAGAAATCCTCTGTGTAGGGACTAAGTTCCCAGGAGGCTGGGCCAGGGGTTGACTCCGGTGATGGTCCCACTGTGTCACACTCTCAGGCTTCCTATCATGGTAAGTGACTCATTCCTTCCACTCTCTCCCACCTCAGAGTAACTTCTTTGTTTCCCAGGATCCTCTGTCAATATGTAGAGCAAACTCTTTTTTCTCCTTCTTCATTAAGCAGTTATAAATCTAGGGTTTGGGAGTCAAATCATCAGGTCCAAGCTCCTCAAAGCCACCTCTCAGGACTCCAGGGAGCCAAGAAAGAATTAGGACTCCTAGTGCCTGACCCAATATCCCAGAGAATATGAGACAGATATGCAAATTCATATTACACCTCACTGTGTGCACTTCAGCATCAAGATTATACAAACAACTAGTTAGTCAATTGTAGGTGAGTATTATCAGACACACACTCACACTGAAAACCATTTTGACACTATGATGTGTTTGTCTTCTTTGCCCTAAATATTTTACCTAATTCATCTTTCACCTTAATTTTTCTGAAGCTAAAACATATACATAGATAGGTTTTTTTTTTTATTTTTAGGGTACAATTTACAATTACCTCTAGAACATTCAAGTCATTGTGCTATGTAGGGTAGTTCTAACAAAGCAGAAAAGAGGGGGAAAAGGCCTTCAACAAGACAATCCTTTATTACTGTAATATAATTCTGCACTCAAGCTACTCTAAAAGAAATCACTGCAGTTTGCCACTAGAAAGCACCAATGAAACATAAAATGTTAACAGTAACTCATAGTGCCCCTAGGCATACATAGCAGTCCTCCTTCCCCATAACAGTAGTGTGAGCCAATTCCTTCCTAACAGACTTCTGAATCATTCCTGATGAATGAGAACATCTCCCTGGAGGAGTCACCCAATGTGTTCACCAGACAGCTCTAGTTATCACCAGTGTTCTTGTACCTTGAAAAAAATACAGTCAGCTCAACTCCCTTGGTGAAAATAGCTTTACTAATTACTGCTAAGTTGCAACCAGAGTTAACTTCCATTTTATATGTATAACATTTGAAATGTATGACTGTTAATACCATAGCACCTTATGGCACTTTTAATAAATCTTCTAAATATCTTAAAGGCCCTAAATTCACTGTTATAAATAATCCAGTTCATTTTGCCAGGTATAAAAGTAGTTCTGTGGCACCTCTTCTCAAAGCAGTGGTTCTGGAAAGGCCCACCATTTCCTTTCTACTGTCTTTACAAGAAATATCCCACCAATAGCCTGGGAAAGGCAGCTCTCTGTACTTTGTGTCCTACCATTTTCAGGTAGAGGAAAGAGAACCAGGATGGGACATCTGACCCAAACCAGGCCAATAAGATTCTCTCTCCAAAAATTTAAATTGGGACCCAGAGAGTGACTCAGTCTATCATGGTCAGGAAGCAAGGTAACCTCATGTAAATGCAAATAAGTCAGCAGAGAAGCCACTCTGCAAGACAACAAAAATAGGCAGTCTTAGTTGCCTATTGCTGCGTAGCATACTACCTCAAAACTCCATGGTTCAAAACAACAAACATTTATTATTTCATAATTTATGAGAGTCAGGAATCTGAGAGCAGTTTAACTGGGTGATTCTGTTCCAGGGTCTTTCAAAAAGTTGTAGTCAGGCTGTCAGCTGGGACCGCAGGCATCTGAAGACTAAATTGGGGCTAAAAGATCTTCCAACCTCACTCATGCAGCTGTTAGCAGGCTTTAGTTCTTCATGGACTGAACCCCTTAAGGGGCTTGGTTCCTTGCAGTATGACATGGATCTCTTCATAGGTCTGCTGTCTAAGATAGCTTGCTTCCCCTAGTACCAGTAGCCCAAGAGAGGGAGAGAGGGAGCATGTACCTAAGATGGAAGTCAAAGTCTTCTTTAACCTAATTTCAGAAGTGAAAGCCTATCTTTTTTTTCTATTATACTCCAAAGTGAGTAATTAGGTCCAGCCCACACTCAGTGGGAGGAGATCACACACGGGCATGAGTACCAGGATCAGCAGGAGCCATCCTGGAGGCTGACTACTACATCTGCCCTCTGGTCCCCAGCAATTCACATCCCTCCCATGTGCAAGATTCCCTCATCCCCTCCCAAGGCCCTAAGAGTTTCATCCCTTTATAGCATCAACTCAAAGTTCAGAGTCCTATCATCTAAATTAGGTCCAAGTGTTAATGAGGCTTCTCAGGTATAATTCCTTAAGCACAGCCCCTCAAATACAATTCTTCTTGATCTAAAGACCTAAAGTTAAAGAGACAAATTATCTGTTCTACTCCTCTACACACACACATATACACACACACACACATGCACACTTTAACATACCCAACATAAAATGGAGACCTGCTATACACAATCCTGTCACAAAGGGAGGAAGTGGAGTACACAAAAAGTCACTGGTCCATGGTAATTCTGAAATACAGCTGGGCAAATGTTGGAAGTTCCTTGATTAGATCTCAAGACCTTGGAATAATTTTCCTTGACTGAGCTCTACCTTCTCAGATTGTATTTCTAACCTCTGAGTCTTCCTTCCTTGTGAAATGTAGCATGTGTTTGTAAGTGAGCAGCTATCACAGATCCCTTCCTTCCATTAGAACTCTGAGGTCCAAAAGTCACTCCTCATTCTGAACTATCTGTTTCCCTAGGTGTAAGCTAGTGGTGTTTCTGCATATATAACTCTTTTAAGAACTTTGTAAATGTCCTGTGAATCATTTTGGTGTTAACTCCATTAGACAAAAGCCACACTCACAAATCTCAAGATAAACTCTTTTCTCTCTTGAGCCTTGGCCAACATAGCTGAGGAATAATGCTCTTACGCTTTCTAGAAGTAGCATTTTTTGATTCAGAGTATCTGTGAGACACACTTTTAATATCTTTAAAGAGCACTTTGTGTGACTGAATAGTAGCCAGGGGCATGATCTTTGATCTTTCTAAGATCTTAACAGAAGGTTTGACAGTCACATCCTTTGCTTCACCTTTAGACTGTGGTTCTCCTGAGAGTGCTCTAGATTTGATCTTTAATCAAAGGCCATTTTTTAGATTTTGGCACTATTTGCCATCTGGAAAGACTGAGAATTTTCAAAACTATCAATCTTGGCTCCTTTTTAACAGTCTTTACCTCCGTTTAGTTCTTTTCTCTCCATTTTACTGTAAGTGGCAAGAAAAAACCAGATAGCACTTTCAACACTTTGCTTAGAAATCTCGTTAACTAGATCATCCAGTTTGTGAAGCACATTTTCTACTTTCCACATTACTATAGGCGGCAATGTTGCTAATTTTTCTGCCACAAGGTTTTCTCTTTTCTTCACTTTACTACCAGCATTCATAAAAGACCAAGAGTCTTCCATTAACTTCTTAAAAATATTTTAGAATTTCGCTAATAGTGTCCTCAAAACTCAAAGTGGCCTAGTTGAAAAGCCACTCCCATATTTTAGGTTTTCATCATGGCAGCACTCTACTTCCAGGCTCTAAAATCTACACTCATTATCTATTATTGCCTAATGAATTACAACAAAGCAATTAGCAACTTAAAACAACAGACATGTATTACCTCACTGTTTCTGTGGGTCAGGGATCAGAAGCAGTTTAACTAAGTAATTTGGGCTCAGAATGTCTCATGAGGTTATAGACAAACCATAAGGTTTACCTATCTAATAGGACAGTAACCAACTCAACACTCAACATCTCAACTATGGATAAGGGACTCACTTTCAAGTTCATATTCTTATTGACAGGCTTCAGTTACTCTGGGTCTTTCAGATGGAGGGCCTCAACTTCTCAGAGGCTGTTGGACCAAGGACCTCAATTCTTCACCACACCACATGAGCCTCTCTATATTACTGCTCGAAACACAGCACTTTGCTTGCCACAGCACAGGTGTTCTGAGAGAGGGAAAGTGCACACACTCAGGAGTGAAGTCACTATATTTTTTGACTTGCTAATGGAAAAAAACAAACTCTGTAAAATAATTTAAAGAGGTTTATTTTAAGCCAAATATTAGTGACCATGGCCCAGGGAGCCACACTCAAGAAGCCTTGAGGAAGTGGTCCTGAGGCAGTTGAGTTACAGTTTTGTTTTACACATTTCAGGGAGACAGGAATTGCAGATAAAATTGTAAATCAATACATGGAAGGTATACATTGGTTTGGCCCAGAGGCAGGACATCGCTAAGTGCCGAGTGAGGGTGGATGAAGGGGGAGGGGACTTATAGGTCATAGGTGAGTTTGAAGATTTTTTGATTTGTAATTCGTTAAAGAAAGAAAGCTTTGTATAAAGGCTTGGAATGTTTTAAGTTAGGATAAGGAAGTTTGTTAATTAGAGACAAGCCACAATAAGCAGAGTCAGGTGATCTGGTAAGCAAATTGGTGGCCTGCAGGTGTAACTAAACATTTGCTTTACATGGCTGTAGGTCCCGTTAAGAATTTGGTATCTTAGTGTCACAGAGTCTGTTTTGTCAGTCTTATTATCTCTGTTTTAATACTAATTCCAGTCAATTGTTGTATCTAAACTCCAAAAGGGAGGTAGTATAATGAGGCATGTCCAAACTCCCTTCCCTTCATAGCCAGAAACTAACTCAATTTTAAGGTTTTTCTATGATCTTCCTTTGGCTAAGAGGGGGGTTCATTCAGTTGGCAGAGGGCTTAGAATTTTATTTTTCGTTTACAAATTAAACCTGAAAAGTGATGTTGTTATTTCCACCTTTAGAAATGGGTCAATAAATCCAGCCAACACTCAATGGGAAAAGATTATATAAGGGCATGAATACCACGAGGCTGGTCATTGTGGACCATCTTAGAAGCTACATACCACACAGATCCTGAGATGAGAGGTAAAGACCATGTAAAAAACAGAAACAAAGATGAACTGATGAATTTCCAGTCTCATGGGACCTGTCTATTTCCTTAGTTACATTCTGTAAGATTATGGGATTCCTCTAAGCACTTAAAATAAATGCACATGTTCCTAAGCAAGTTTGAATGAATTTTTGCTCCTTACAACAAAATTATTCCTATGACTGTATACTGTCTTCCTGCAGTGTCTGTACTCTACCTTCATGAGACTGAAAGCAAATAAAATGTACCCCTCTGCAACCTAAACAAGCCTCAGAATGTGAACTGACCTGAGGATATTGTAGAGCAGGCATGTTCTGTATTCTGCTGACCCTGTCAGCAAAAAGTTCTCTGCCAGCACATTAAGGACAGCACGTTTATATCAGAAGCTGTGCTTTTAATTTCTATGACATGTAATGAGGCAGTCTCACTAGCCAGAATATTTTATTAGGTCATAATGTGCTAAATGTAGTTTAATCAAGAGATGCCATTAGATAGCTTCCCAATGAACTTCAGATGTAAGATGATTATACAACAAATTATCTGTGGAACGCCCATGAACAAATCTTAAGAAAGACGGGCTCTGTAATATAGGTAATAATACCCACATAACTAGTAATAATAATGAAAATAGCTAACTTTTATTGAGTACACACATAAGGTTCTATTATAACTCAGGATGGCTATACTAGAAATGCCTAAATTTTCGACTCTTCACAAACCTTTGTTTAGAAAACTTACACTGAGAAAAGAGAACTTACTAATATTTGTTACTAAGTGCTAATATCTGAAATATTACATTTATTTTTAGAACTCTAAAAGGTAGCTGCAGTTATTATCTGCATTCCAAAGCTGAAGAAACTAAAGTTTAGCAACATTAAGCAACTAGTCTAAGGTCAAATAGCTTGCATCCTAATTATACCCTTGGGTAATCCCTTATCACACTATACTGGAAATGATCTGTGGGGTCAATCATCATGGCAAAAGTGATGGTGCGCGAGTTCTTGTGCTAAGTAATAAAAGACATTACAGCTTCTCTTGGATCATTCATTCTGGGGGAAGCCAGATGCCACACTGCGATAACACCCAAGAAGTCACAGGTAGAGAGTCTGGTTCAAGATGGCTGATTAGAGACATTGGACACCCACCCTCTCTAGAAAGAAGAAACAAATTTACAAACGGAAAATCATACCTGGAATAGAATATCAAGGAGAGAACACTGGAGTCTAATAGAAAATTCATGGGAAACACCTGATCCACAGAGGGAGAAAGAGGCGAGAGGCCAACCCAGCAGAGATTGGCAAGAGCCCAGAGGGACTTGGTATTGTGAGGAAAGGGTGGATGAGAGAAGCTTGGTGGACCACATCCCTGACTCAAGCATTATATAAGTGATCCATGTAACCAAAAATAGTTGTGCACTCATAATACTTTGCAATAAAATAAATTAATATTATCCAGCCTCAAGTATTTCTTTGTGGCAACACTGAATGGACTAAGCACCATGGCTGAGGTTTCATCTGAAGTCTTGACTAGGAAATAATCTGCTTCTAAACCCACTCACATAGCTCTTGGCAGGATTCAGTTCTTTGCTGATTATTGGCCAGAGATTTTGCTCAGTTTCTCACCATGTAGGCCTCTCCGTAGAGCAACTCAAAGCATGAAATCTAGCTGACTTATCTTAGAGCAAGTGAGAGACAGCGAAGGGAGAGTACTCAAGAAGAAAGCCACAGTCTTTGTAACCTACTCTCAGAAGTGAGACTACATCAGATCTGCCATATTCTATTTCCTAGAAACAAGTCAGTAAATCCAGTCCACACTCAAGGGGAGAATTTTGCACAAGGATTTGAATACCAGGAAGTGGGGATCATTGTAGGCTATCTTGAATATCACACATCATGCTGGGATATGACTCCAGTGGTCTGAGTTAATGAGCTTCGTCATTACATTCTATGCCTCCCTTGAGTATATTCCCTTAAGTTATGAATTCCGTTTATGTAAATACAACCCAAGCATTGATCTTCCCTGTAATCAAAGCATATCTTCCCAGAATATTTGGAGAGAGAGTGGTTAGCCTCAAGCCCATTCTTGAGTAACCCCCATGTTTCAGCCGCCTCCACTCCCCAATCTTATATCTATTGTGAGTCACCTGTACTCAGACTCAATCTCTTTACTCCTCAAAGTACCGCTAATTCAAGGCTTCATTCATAGACAACTTTACTGATGGCTCGAAAGTAGCCAAAATGATTATATTGTCTCTCAGCAGGTAACTTTAAAATTGAATGTTAGCCAATCCTGTATTTAAAATTATTCCAGCCCCTTAGGCACTGGAAACTTCTCACAGATCACCTTTCCCAAAGGTCCCACCTGCTACTTTATTCCTCCCTCTTCAGGGCTTCCATAATGAGCTGTGCAGGTTGTTCACTACACAAGGGTACTTGGCTAAAGGAGTAAGTGAAGCACTGAAATTCGGCTCATGCTCTGCTCCAAAATCTGAGGCACATGTCTTGGGCCAACACCATATAGTCTTAGTAATATAAAATGTTTGAAACAATGTAAAATTCTTGAACTCCTCAAATCAACATATTAATGAGCGTGCTTTTGATCAATGCCTGTATTTTATGTTTAAGAACAGATTGAAATCTTAGCAGTGTATTGTTTTCAGGAAGCAAATTCATAGGCATCCAAGTTCTATATGACCTCAAAAAGACCAAAGATTTAATATACATTCCCTGTGCCCTATGGCATGCTTAGCACTCAATATGATAACTTACATGAAACAGAATGTTTAATTTGGAAATTTTACCTGAGGCTACTTATATAGGATATATACCAGATACCAAGTGATTTTTGAGAAAAAAGGCATTTGCCAATTTGCAAGACATTATCCAGAAACCACATCAAAGTATGAAATTGGTTTGTAGCCATAAGGAGGTATGAAAGACTTGAGAAAGTAGATCTGGGGAAAGGACTTTGTGAGAATGATGAGGGTGCTGTGAGCTCTAACCCATCAGATCACCAAGAAGAAAAAACTAAGAGGTTTCTGCTCTTTCACCTCCTGCTTAGGGGAAAGGCTGCCCCCATGGGACCATGTAGAGAGCCAACAAAGGTCAGCTGCCTCCCCAGAAAAACTGGGAGCTGCTTTGGTGACAAAGAAAATGTAGGTTGTTGCTGCATGAGGGAGGTAGCTGCATTTGCAGTCAAATCGTGCAGGAGAATTGACTGTGGACCAGATGTGAACCTCACAGAGCCAGGTGTCTAATTTAACAGCCTGGAGGGGTCAAGGGACCCCAACAGCAAGAGATTATGTGTGAAGAGGATAAGTGCACTCAGGATCAGCTTCATGGCATGCACCTTGTGCAACTGCACACGACCTTGCACTCAGAAGTGTTCCCCCAACCCATGTTTGCTTTAATGCTCTATGCATTGAAATTCTTGATAATTGTATCTTTGAACATTTTTTTAATAAGTCCAATGGGACAATGTGCATCTGCCATTCTTTGCTACTCCGGTTAGCACTTGTGATGCCCCATGACATAGAATTTAAGTGGACTCACAAGGCATGAGAGCTCAGTGAGACTCAAAGTGAGTACAAGGTAAATGTGTCATGTCTATAACTCCAGGGGTTACTTAACAGCCCCCAGAGACCATGGTTTGCATGTGAATTAGAATTTGTTTTGAACACAAAAAGAAGGCAATAGTATTCTAAGAAACACAAACAGCCAAGGAAACTTATCATATTCTTTCTTATTTCACTTTTTTCCATTAGCTAACAATTTACACTAAAAATGATAATATAGAAGGAAAGGGAAAGACAGGGCAACTCATAGTTCCTTTTCCTTTCATTCTTTCCTTACTCATCAGTAAACCCAAGGTAGAGAGTGTCAGTAGAATGTACACATATCAAGAAGTGAAATAATACAGTCAAGTTAGTTTTGTGCAGTGTTTCCACTGTTCTGTGCATGTACTATGTCCCAGCTGCAAAATACAGTCTGTGTAATTTCAGGAATTGTGCATATCAGTTAAATGCTCTTGTATTTGTTTTGAAAACTGCATTGCAAAATATAAAGATGAACAATAAAATAACACTAATTTAAAATATTTTTCTTGGAATGACATTAAATAGCAAAAACATCATGACAAGTCAAGAGACAGACTGTACAAGAGAGGAAAAAGCTTTATATTGTAGACATTTAAAGACTTGTTTCCTAGTTTTGAACAAGGGACCCTGCATTTCATTTTGTACTGGACCCTAAAAATTATGTGGCTAGTTCTGACTACACTCACCACCAACAGAGCAAGACCCTGTTTCCAAAAAACGTAGGACTGTCTTCTTTTCGCTTAATTCCCTCTCTCATGGAGAGGTCTAAATACACAGTCAAGCTGGGAAAAGGGGAGAACTATTATTGGAGTGAGTAGGACAAGGCCCTACCCAGCCCAGTACAAGGGACCCTGCAAGAGAAGAGAAGATTAACATTCATATTTTTACTATTGTTTGGAAGTAGATGTTCTAACATTTGAATTGAGACTGATTTTGACATAAAATGACTTTAGTACAGTCTATTTCCTAAATCTGAGCAAAAAAGTAATGGAACCAGCCCTTCATTCAGAGAGAAGAAGAGATTATTCCACTAAATAAATTTTAAAGGAGCAAGGGGGGACAAAACTTGCATTTTTATCATATCTTATAAGTTATATCTGTTCAACATTCCAACTACAAATGAAACAGAAAGTTTGAAGAAGTCTCATCAGAGCTTTGTCCCCCCTCCCCCAAAAAGAAAGCTTTTCTTGGTTTAGAACATCTCAGTCATAAAAATTACATTGAAAATGATTAGACTCCACAGCTGACTTTACCTCACAAATTATCCATACATTCCAGCTCATGTTACAATTTCTTTGGGGAGCATTAAAATGATTTTTCAATTTTCTCACTCAATTTCTTCTATCTCTGCTGAAAATAAGAGATGACATTGCATGATAAGAGCAAGTCACTTTGAATTAGACCAACTTGACTTTTGTCTTGCAGTCAATCAAATACAGATCGAATGTCGTTTTTTCCCCAAACAACAAAAAAAGAGTATGAAAAATTCATAAAGAAGCACTTCTTGTATTTTTAGAAATATAAAGGTTTCTTTTTAAATTCCTCTATTTTTAATCTTCTGTTAAACTGATAAGCTGTGAATTTTAATTTATCACTTTACCACATCTTCAAAACAAGAAAAAAGCCAAGAAATTTATTTCTAAAGGATAAACACAATAAGGTTTCTGTTGTAATACATATCTCTAAAATGTAGAACTGTAATTATTTCAAGTAGTGCACCAAAATTAGCCTCTCCTGATCAATAGATTTTGTCTCTGTGACTTTTTTCACTAGAATACAATTTCATGCAGAACTTCCAAATCTATGTGGCAAAGCACAAATGCTTTTTAATTATTTTGAAAGAACTAATCAATACAAGAAATTTTATTTTCAACTGATATCCCAAAATAAAGTCAAATGTTATAAAGTCATAAAACATAAATGTTAGGTTTAGAACAAATAATGAATACAATACATTATGGACTCAGTGTGTTGAAAGATTTGCTGATAAAGTAAAAGTTCATGAATAAACAAATCTTAACTTTATATGCTGTGTTTTGTAAATCATGCTCTGTCTCTGAAATTATGCAGAAGTCCGAAATAGCTAGAAATTCGGAGCCCCTCAAGAGTCCCTTGCAGTTTCTTAATTGGGCTTTTTTTTTAATTCTCCATCATCCTTATAGTACAGAAGCTTTCTGGATGACATTTCACTGACCACTTAATGAGTGCCTCTTATGTTCCAACATTGTGCAAGCTGAAAGAAACACAAAAACTAATGCCTTCAGACTACCATAGAGTTGCCAGATAGAATGTAGGACTGCTTGTTAAATTTGAATTTCAGATAAACAACAAATAATTTTTTGCATAAGTATGTCCCAAATATTTTTTATGGGATATATTTTTATTTGCCAAAACTGGCAACTCCAGACTAGGGGAACTGAAGATTTTGTTCCTGCACTGCAGAATCAATACTTGAACATCTGGACACTACGAGCTGCGTTCTGTCCCTGCCTATCCTCTACTGGTGCCTTCCACTCATGCTTCTTTGTCGGCCCATTTTCCTAAAGCTTACCTCTTCCTCTTTTTTGGAGTGACACCTTTCTTTGATGAAATGTATTTTCAAATAACTTCCATAAGCAATGATGTGTGGAAGGTAAGACATTCTGAGTTCTTACATGGTTCACAGTGCCTTTATTTTGCCATCACATTTGATTGATCCTTAATCAGAGTATAGAATTCTGTATTAAAAATTATTGATCCAGCAATCCCATTGCTGGGCATCTACCCAAAAGATCCAGACACTCTACAAAAAAGACACCTGCACTCGAATGTTTATAGCAGCATAATTCATAATTGCAAGGCTGTGGAAACAGCCCGAGTGCCCATCAATCCAAGAATGGATTAATAAAATGTGGTATATGTATACCATGGAGTACTATTCAGCTCTAAGAAACAATGGTGATATAGCACATCTTATATTTTCCTGGTTACATCTGGAACCCATACTACTAAGTGAAGTATCCCAAGAATGGAAAAATAAGCACCAGATATACTCACCAGCAAACTGGTATTAACTGAGCAGCACCTAAGTGGACACATAGGTACTACAGTAATAGGGTATTGGGCAGGTGGGAGGGGGGAGGGGGGCGGGTCTATACATACATAATGAGTGAGGTGTGCACCATCTGGGGGATGGTCATGCTGGAGACTCAGACTTGTGGGGGGAGGGGGGAAAAGGGCATTTATTGAAACCTTAAAATCTGTACCCCCATAATATGGCAAAATAAAAAAAATAAGAAAAAAATAAATAAAATGGAAAAAAAAAATATTTTCCAGCCAGGCGTGGTGGTTCATACTTGTAATCCTAACACTTTGGGAGGTGGAGGTGGGAGGATTGCTTGGGGGCATGAGTTCAAGACCAGCCTGAGCATGAGAGAGATCTCATCACTACAAAAAAAAAAAACAGAAAAATTAGCTGGGCATGGTGGCTTTTGCCTATAGTCCCAGCTGCTTGGGAGGCTGAGGCAGGACACTTTGAGGTTGCGGTGAGCTATGATGATGCCACCACCTAGGCAACAGAGCAAGACCCTGTCTCTAAAAAATCAAAACAAAAAAACAATTATTTTCCCTCAGAACTTTGAAAGCGTTGCTCCATTATCTTCTAACATCCAGGATCACTGATGGGAAATCCAAGGTCAGCCTTATTCTCATTCTTTTGTGGGTGATCTGTTTTACTTTTGTTTTCTGAAAGGATTTATGAGCTTCTCTTCATTCTTGGGTGCGTTAGTCTGCCAGGGCTGCCATAACAACATATTACAGGCTGGGTGGTTTAAACAATAGAAATTTGTTTTCTCACAATTCTGGATGCCAGAAATATAAGATCAAGGTGTCAGCAGGTTTATGGTTTCTTCTGAGGTTTCTCTCCTTGTGCCACCTTCTCACTGTGTCTTCACATAGTTAATGCTCTGTCTGTGTTGTCTATGTCCTGATTTCCTCTTCTTTTAATTCAATGCGGTGCTCACGGGCCGCAAAACCTTGCCCACAGCCGGCACTCATAGTCTGCACAGTATTTTGTGCTGTGCTTTGACGATGAATCCGTTTTGCTCTTGTGTGATGAGGAAAGCTTTAAAGCACTGAAAGCTTGTTTTACTTTACAGGCAGCTTTACTTATAATGTAAATCAGAATAGGTAACATATACATACATGTTTTTATTACGTTATTTTTAAATGTTCACAATTTTTATTTTGATAAATGAAAAATTAGAAAAGTCAATTCAAAAAAGTCGACCATCGGCTGTGTGCGTTCATCTGTGGCTATCGACTATAGTTGACCCTCGTACCAAAGTGGTTAAGAACACCAGTTGTATCGGATTATGGCCCACCCTAGTCATCCCATTTTAACTTAATTACCTCTTTAAAGGCCCTTTCTCCAAATATAGTCACATTCTGAGGTACCAGGAGTTAGGACTTCAACATATGAAATTTGAGGATCACAGTTCAGCCCATGGCATTGATATTCTCAAATTTCACAGTAATATTTGTAGGCATTAGCCATATATTTCATTTATGTCATTGGTCTCTCCATGGACTCCTTCAATATAAAGGCTTGTGTCTTTCAACTCTGGGAAATTCTCTCCTATTATTTCTTTGGTAGTTTTCTCTTTCTCTTTGTCTGGCCTCTCCTTCTGAAACTTTTGTTTGTCAGTAGTCATATTAGCAGAATAGGCTAACTGCTGCAACAAACAACTCCAAAATCTTAGTACTATAACACACAAGGATTTACCTCTCACTGATAGGACAATGTAATGTGACTTGGTAGAGGAGATAGCTAGCCAGATATGGGGCAGGTAAGGGTCTGTACAAGGCAATGACTCAGGGACTCAAGCTATTTAGTGGCTGGGTGTCCCCTAGAGCCTTAAAGTCCTTTTACTGCATTCTCTGCTGCCACCTACTATGCAAGACAGCATGGAGGACCTCACAGAAGATGTTAGTGTTCAGTTGTAAAGGGAGCATGTATCACTTCTGCCAGAACTTGGAACTTCAGTGGAGGCTGGGAAATGGAGCAGAGCAATGAGCCTAGGAAGGAGAGGATTTCGCAGCTACCAGAGAGCACTGTCAGTCTCTGTCACAGAGCTCCTGTATTGATTGAGCCTTTATGCCTCTTCTCTCTCAGAGTTTCTATTCCTTTTGCCTTTTGTTCAAGTCTTTTTAATAGAAGATTTCTTCTACTTCATATTCTAACTGTATATTTTTTATTTTATTTTTATGCATTATTTTTAACTTCCAATAGTTTTTTTTTCTTATTCTATTTTTTACTATCATCCTCTTCTTGTTTTATGGGAGCATTATTTTTCCAACTTCAAGTCTTTGGAAATATGAATTATAGTGTGTTATCTAAATTTTTAAAAGTGCTTTGCCTTCCACTGTTTCCCCCAAAACATGTTGCTATTTATATATTCTGGTTGTTTTTTCTGTTTGCCACTCTCCCACAAATTTCTGGTGATCCTTGGATCCCCATAGTTATTTAAGGATCAGTCAGGAAGGCCAGGTGCAGTGGCTTATGCCTCTAATCCTAGCATTCAAGGAGGCTGAGGCAGGATAATTGATTGAGGTCAGGAGTTCGAGACAAGCCTGAGCAAGAGCGAGACCCAATCTCTACTAAAAATAGAAAAATTAAGGCCGGGTGTGGTGGCTCACGCCTGTAATCCTAGCTCTCTGGGAGGCCGAGGCGGGCGGATTACTCGAGGTCAGGAGTTCGAAACCAGCCTGAGCAAGAGCGAGACCCCGTCTCTACTATAAATAGAAAGAAATTAATTGGCCAACTAATATATATATATATATATATAAAATTAGCCGGGCATGGTGGCGCATGCCTGTAGTCCCAGCTACTTGGGAGGCTGAGGCAGAAGGATTGCTTAAGGAGTTTGAAGTTGCAGTGCGCTATGATGATGCCACTGCACTCTTGCAGGAGCAACAGAGCAAGACTCTGTCTCAAAAAAAAAAAAAAGAATGGCTCAAGAGAAAAGTTGGCTGTGAGCGCTGAGTGGCCAAAGAGTGTGAATATGGGGAGCCTTGCTAACTACCTTAATTCTATTCATCATGTTCAATGTCTATAAATAAATATTAAAAATGCCTCTTTGTTTTTTGTGATATGCTGGGCTGGAGATGATCATCTATTCTTATGTCTATAGGATTCCAGTCAACTCCCTTATTTTAAGTCTAACATTACAATCCCAGCCTCCATTGAACTTGTTGTTTCTAGGTCCCAGGACTTTCTGGTTCTGTGAGCAAATCTGTCCCCTCCTTGGCCACATCCCTTTTAGCCTAATGTCCGGGCGGAGCGTCCTTACCTCTGCTCACCAGGCAGTATCGTCCATCTGCCTTCATTGACTGTGGTACCACTCATTGCTCCTCCTCCTTTGTCCCTTTTATTTCTGTGGCTTATACTTTTCCTTATTCCTTTCTTATTACTTTAATGGAGTCTCAAAAGGGAAGTAAGTGTGTGTGCTCAAACATTAATTTAGCGATGTCACTTTAGGATAAAAGACTAGTGTAATAATGTCTTGCTGGAGTTCCAGAAAATCCTTCATAATCTTTATTTTATTTTATTTTTATTGTTGTTTAATTAGCTATCTGAAGTTAATTTATGGCAGTGAGCATTATGGAGATTATATGTAGATTTGGTACCAGAAGAGTTAACTAAAGCTCTTATCAAAAGGAGAAACTATCTGAATAGGAACTAGCTGAATAAAAAAATACTGATATGGCTGATATCATAAAATATCAGTAAAAAAAAATACTGCTATGGCTGATTTCTACATGCAAAAAACATGTAGAAATATGAGTCACAGCAGTGAAAATATGGGTGAGAAAGTATTGATTGTTATGAATGTTTCCACGGGTTATACTGAACCTCCAAACATTTTTCTTTCTCTTCATTTGGCTTCCTTCCTGGATGATATTCTAGGATTTCCATTAGTAGACTCACTCCACTTCAGCAAAATGTAGCAACTTATTCCAAATTAGTTTTCTCAACCAGAAGGTGCATCAGATTACCGGGGAAAATCATTCAAGATACATATCCCTGCCATAGCCCACCCCCATGGGCTTGTCAAACTTTCTCAGAAGGGGTGCCAGGCATGTGTAAATTGAAAAAGCTCCGGAAGTGATCAAGGTATTCTGCTTCCCATGCCACATCAAGCCCCCACCTCCCACACACCATACACACACTGTAACTGCAGATTATTGTGCTAGATGGCGCTTGCTCCCCAGCAGAATCATTTAAAATACATGTTCCACATGAAACAGAATAGCATAGTCATTAAAATCACAATTTCTGGAGTCAGGTTGGGCTTGAACTCAGGCTCTTGTACCTATGACTTTGATCAACTCATTCTAATTCTATTGATTACAGCAGTAGATACAAGTAACATTGACTGTTATCTATTTTCCAGGCACTCTACTAAACACTTAACATGGATTAACTCACTTAATTGCTGGAATAACACTGAAATCATTATGCATTTGGCCATTTCGTTGTATTGTCTCCTAGAAGTAAAGAAAGCATGAAAGAGAAAAACCTACAAAGAAAAATAGTAGTTCATGAATCTAACATATAAAGAATCCAAAGTGAAAATCTATGAATGGTATTAGCCTGGTACTCTGCTAGAAACTAGAAACCAACTGAAAAATAATAGGAATGGGGATAATGTTCAAAGGAAAATAACTGGGTGATCTCCCATAAAAGCATTGTATAGATACAAAAGGGATTCCCCTTTATCAGCTTCTCCCCCACAACTAACCCGATAGATGAAGAATGGCAGATGTGATGTCATTGTCACACCTGGCCTTTTAATAGACTTCTGAAAGCACTGAATGGAAGTCTCAGTATGACAGCCATTTAGCAGGTTTAGAAAGCGGCAAGTCCAAAACTGGAACGGGAAGACACAAGGCTCTCGAAGGGATGAAAGACAAGGAGACTAACAAAACTGATGAGTGTTTGGAGAATTTGAGGAGAAGATTGAGGCAAAATATACAGAATTTACAAAATATACTTAATTTTGCAGACATACATTTAAAAAAATTAGAACTTCTTGACTCTGTAGTGAGTAATATTTAGCCAATTATAATTATGTAAATATGATTTATGGCTTTTCAACTTTTTGAATCAACCTATAGACTAATCGCAGAAGATCTCATTTTTGTTTCAAAACAAATATAACTATTATCCCATATGCAAGATTGGGTTCAACTATGAAAAAACCCAAAATACACAACTATGACTTAAGTATGATAGAAGCCTATTGTCATTTCATGTGAGCAGAGTCTGTGAATAAGCAACCTGGGGCTGGCGTGGTGCCACTCATCAGAAGGCATCCAGGCTGCATCTGCCAACACGAGACTTCCACCTCAGGACCCAAGATGGCTGCCCAAGCACTAACCAAAACATTCACATTCCAGACAGAAGGGAGGAGGAAGATATGGAGAAAGACTAGACTATCTCAAGAGCCTTGTCTTCAAGCTCTGGGATTCTTTCTTCTCTTTGGTTTAGCCTGTTGTTAAAGCTTTCTGCTGCATTTTGAAATTTCCTAAATGACTCTTTCACTTCTTCAAGTTCTATCATATCCTTTCTTATATCTTCAAGCACTCTAGTGACTTTTTCATTTTGTTCATTGATTTCCTGAAATTTTTTTGGCTTCTCTTTGTTGGTTTTTCAACTTTCTCTTCAATTCCATTTATTTTATTTTCCATCCATATTCTGAATTCCATTTCTTTCATTTCAGCAATTTCCTTGTGGGTCTACTATTGTAGCTCCATTGTGTTCTCTTGGAGGTGTTGAACTGTTTTGTCTTTTCATGTTGCCATGGTTCTTCTGCTAGTTTCTTCTCATCTGGTTCCCATTCTCTCAGCTCTGGGTTATGAGGAGTGCAGGGCTCCTGTTCTCCATTGCTTGTGATTCTCTCAAACCAAGTCCAGAAGTGATGGCTGCTCGGGGCTGGGAGGTCCTGAGTGAAGAGTTGGACCTCAGAGAGGTTCTACTGGCCCCACAGTAGTGGTGGGGACTCAAGAGTAGGGTCTTGGGGTACAGGCACTATTCTGGAGTCTCAGGCATGGAGTCAGAGGCTCAGTAGGAGCCCTGGAACTATAGGGGCAGAGCCTCAGACTCAGGCACAGTAAGAGCTTCAGAGCTAGCTCTGGGGATTTGGAGGGCAAAGCCACCCTTATGGGGCACTGTTCCATCAGCCTGGGGACTGCCAATCCCATGTTGTGCAATTTCAATGACCTTGGGTTCTCATAGGTGGGCCAGCACTGCTTTCAGCTAAGGTTTTCCCCCCACACCTAGAACTCACTGATGCAGTCACCCCAGGCTTCCCAAGAGTGTCTATGGTGTCTGGAGCTCCTACTCTGTCCAACTCCCATGCCTGGCTCCCAGTCACAGGGCGCTACACAGGGGAGCATCTGTTCCCTCCCAGGCTCAGTGGGGGTGATGCAAAGGTTATTGCTGGGAAACTGGGTCCTGTGCAGACCTGGTTCCATGCACCAGAATGATCAGGATGGCATTGGTTGCAGAAACCTGGGATTGGCAGGCCCCAGCTCTCTGCTGCACCTGCTCTCCAGTGGAATGTCTATACTGAATCTGAACAGCTCCCTATTCAGCCCAGGAATCTGAAGTGGAGGAGAGAGAGCCCTCACAGATTGAGCTGCCTATAACTTTTGTTTCTTTCCTAAAAAGCATGTTGCTTCTATCCTGCTGTCTTCCTACCCCCACGCCCCAGCTTTCAAAGCAGTATGAATTATATTAGAACCCCCAGCTTAATCTCCAAGATGGTGCGTGATGCTTGTGAGTAAGAATTAGCTACACCCTGTTTGATTGAGTTGGAAGATGCTTTAATGAGCTATAGAGTTGCTCTCCCTGTCAGTGGTTGATTTTTGTAGGAGAGAGTCAACTGCAAAGATGTTCTTTTGTGCCTGTAATAAGTTCTAGTCCCTCAGTTGGAACACTTGAAAGCCCCAGGCTTTGGGAGGGGCCTTGTATCTCTTAGGGGGTTGCTTGATTTCCCCTCCACAGCAGAGGTGGGTAGAGGTGAAAAGAGGCGAGGCTGGGTGTGGTTAGGTTGTGCGAATCTGTGAGGCTTTGCAAAGTTTCAGCAGGTCTTAAAGGTTGTCATTTTGGGCCCCTAGGGGGAGCCACTGAGAGGAATGTCAAGGTGGACACTCCAAGCCAGAAAGGCTGCTTGTAAGGGAGGGGCCACACTTCGCAGACTGGCTGTGGGGAGTTAGCTCCACCCCTCTTGCATTGTCCCTGCCCTTGGGCCCTGAACATGTTGATCTTGGTTGCTATGGTACCATGGGCTGGGACCTCCCCTGCAGGAGGACCCACCCTAGCTGACAGCGCATCTTTCCTGTCAGGGAGATGGGCACTTCCCCACTTCACATCTCTGACCCCCACCATTTTCTCCTGTCAGTTCCATCCACATGGGCTCCCTCACGCCCCAAGTCCAGCTCCTAGACCTCTATCCCTGTGTCCTCTCAGCATCCGGCTGGATCGAGTCTTGGGGGCATGGGATCCAGCCTGCGTGCCTGACCCATTGGCATACGTCTCCACAAAACACCAAGCTGCAGAGAGGTCCCAGATCAGGCACCCCAGATGCCCCGCAGGTCCTCCAAGGGGAGGGGCACTGGCCCTGGTCTCTGTGGAAACTTCAGACTGCAGGATGCACCAGCTGGGGGGCGGGGGGCTGCTTGCCAAATTCTTGGCTCAAACTACTCTGTCTGTTGCAGTGGGCTGGAGAGGCGCAGGGAGATAAGAGTCTGAATGGAAGAAAGTCTGCTCTCCAGCCTCTTGGGTCCCTCTCCTTAGAGAAGACTCCCGCATGGAGTGTCCAAGCTCTGCGATCACACAAGTTCTCCCCATAATTCTGTGATTGCCACAGTGCTTGAGTTGTGGGGATGGAAAAGCTTCCCAGTAACTTGGTAGCCCAAGATCACTGAAGGATTGTGAGAGGGAGAAAAGGATCTCCCTTTACCCTTTCTCTGGGCCCCAAGCCTCCTTGAGTTTGGTTCTTGCAGATATCTTTTTTTTTTCTTTTCTACTCTTCCTTCTCTGCCTCACAATTTTCCTCTGTGAGGTCCCTGGCAGACTCTGGCTCTTCTCTCACTACATCCCCTTTCCTGTCTCCCCTATCTGAAACCCTCCCTGCTCTCTGGGATGGTCCAAAAAATGATGTCTCCAGTCAGCCATCTTGCCCCATTTCCCTCCCCCCCCCAAAAAATTGTTTTAATCTAGCCATAATTCATACGCATGAAAGAATTAACAATGATATATCTTTAATAAAAAATGAAAATTGAAATTGAATTATACATAGGAAAGATGCAGTACCTTTTATCTCCAAATTTCATAAAAATGGCAAAAGTCCTTTTCAGAATCTCCTCAAGCATCCATATCTATCCCTTCATCTTCTAGTCAAAGCTGCTTTTCCATAGGTCCTACCATTTGGAAAAAAGTTTAAACCACTTTCTTCCTTTTTATATATCTGCTTTATTATCAATATTGAAAATGTCAATAAAGTATTCTCTCAATTCTTTTAATATGTTTTATGTTTATATACATTCTATGATACTTAAAAAGTGATGTAGCAATGTTGTATTTTATTTAACATGTTTGGAATTTCAGCTGCATTATAGGTTAAATAGTCTTTGGAATGTAACTATCAATACAATATAGTTTTTCAATGAAAATACATGTTTTGAGTGCCAAATGATTGATGAATACTTTTGAAATACAAACCTACACTGGAGGGACTATTTAACTCCTTAATTCATCTGACTGATGACATTCTAAATTTGCAAGAGCACTTGAAAAGTGAATGTCATGATGAAAGTGTGAACTGATAAATAAGATGACAACTAACACCATATATGACTTTTCTATTGTATTACGTTGTGCTATCTAAGAAAAATAGCATATATTTCTGGAGCAATGCCATGAGAAATCCTGCAGTTTTGTGTAACATCAGCAGAATAGAGCGTAATGTCAGCAATGTTTTCCTGGGCTAGTCATATCTCATGAAGAGAGGATGTCAGCTTGCCAAAAAGAATATTATATGCCAAGCACTGAAGTATAAAGTACTGAATTTTACCATTCAACAATATGGAACAAGATTAAATCATACATACCTCCAATCATGGGAGGTAGTGATAAAAAGAAGTTATCGATCTATAGGCAATTTAAGAGTCTATTAATTATGAGTGATTGACTTTTTGTGGAAATGATATAGCTTTGATCCAAAAGCTTTTGTCCATCCAACAGACTCCTAAACTTTAAGCATAGCATAAATATTGAAATATGTGAAAATGGGCATATATTCTAATACATTGAGTTTTGTCAAAAAATTCTTGGATTTTTTTTTCAATTAAAATTAGCCTTGTGTGACAGATGCCTCTAAACTGAGAAATGTTAGAAAGCCCAAGGCTACAGCAACAGAATTTTGAGTTGACTTTCGCTTTAGTACTGATTACACTTCTTTGTTCATGCAAAGGCTCAAATTTTTTGGTAAGTACAGCCATGCACATTTGTTTACTCAGGGAAAGAATTTTTACCAAACAGCAAAAAGCTAAAAAGAATTTCTACAAACAATGTTCACAAGAAAAACTCTGTTATCCTTAGTTTCTTTTCATTATGTATTACTTTGTTCTACTGTAATTGACAGGAAGAAATCTACCCTTCAGAACAGCATGGCTTGTTCAGAATCACTGAGTTCAGAGCTTTTCATGCTATCCTATGATTGTTAGGAAAAAAACATTTTTAAGAAAGAATAAATTTACTCAGTAGAATCCTCTGAACTTTGGCTGTTTCTCTTTGGCATATTTATCTACACTTTAGATATTTATCTACAGTTTAGAATTGTTCTAACTATATTGGGTAAAATTGTTCTCAGAATAAGTATGGTCCTTGAAAAGACTTATATATTTATTATATCCTATTCATAACTTTTTTCTTATGTCTTAATTCTCCCTTGAAATTTGTAGAACATATGTGAAGTCACAGTGAGCCCAATATTATGCATGCACAAACTCTTTTACCAGGGATATAAGACTGTCTTGTATTTGGGGAGGCAACTTCATTCCTTCATTTCAAGATAACATGTTTTGAATACTTGGATTAGAGTTGATAAATAATCTCTCTGGTTTCAATTAAAAAATATACCTCCAAAAAGCATCTCTCTTAGCTTGCACCCTAAATTTTAGAATTGGTCTTATCTCCTCTTTTTCCTATTCTTACTTTAATCAATCTTTTAAGTGAATTGAACTGACATACATTTTCAATGATATCCTGTGTACAGATGACTCCTCTGTCTACCCTACTAGCCACATCTCTCACCCTAGTACCATAAAACTTCCTGCTGGGGTGCTTCTCTAGATGTCCCAAAGGTTCATAACTGAACATCAACTTTCTCTTACATTTTATACCCTCTTCCTGTGACTCTTATATCAATAAGTGACACTCCCATTACCTGAGCTAGAAACCAGAATTATGCTAAAATTTTTCCTTTGTTTCAGTCCTCAAGCATCCAATCAGAAAATGAATCGTGTTCATTTGTTATACCAGAATAGTCCCAGAAGAGCCCAACAGAAATACGACATGAGGAGCTGAAGACCTGCCCAATCCCATCCTCACAGTCTCATCTACACACGTGGGAATCTATTTTTCTTAAGTTTCAAGGGGTTTTTGTTTTGTTTTGTTTTTTTGCCGAAGGAAGGAGAGAAGACATAGGCCCCCAGGACTCAGGAGAATAGTGAAGTAGCATGGAAGTGGAGAGCAATATGGTATCTATTTGCCAGCCAGTTCAAAGAGCTAGGTCTCATGGTGGTGCACAGCTATAGTCCCAGCTACTCAGGAGGCGGAAGGATCACTCAAGCCCAGGAGTTTGAAGTTGCAATGAGCTATGATGATGCCACTGCACTCTAGCCAAGGCAACAGAGCAAGAACCTGTCTGGAGAAAAAGAAAAAAAAATCCAAATCTGACCCTCTATAGAGAATGGAGTGCACACGGAAGCCAAAAGGCAGATGCTCTTTTTATGAGAGAAATAATAAGACTTCCCACAGTTCTGGTTTCATCATTTCGCCCCAGACACTTGCATTTACCTATTACCTGGCTTTCCTATACCTGTGATACTCTGTCAAGTTGGCCCTTTACAGAGCTACTAGAGTAGTCTTTCCAAAGCATTAGCCTAATAATTTCATTCCCCTGTTAATAAGATGTCAAAAGCTACCCATACCTTTTAAGTGATATATCCAATTCACTGTCCTATTCTTCCCATCAGTCCCAATGCTTTGGTGACATCAAACCACTGGTAGCTACCTAAATATACCTTACTGTTTTATGCCACCATGATTTCACATAGCTGTCCCCTCTTCTTAGGTCACCCCCTTTCTTCTTCATACAACCAGTGTGATAGCATTCATTTACTCTTTAAAATTACTCAGGTATTGCCCTGGGAGGAAAGGCTTTCCTGGTCCCTAAAATGTCTTATATACCCATCATGTGTGTCACCAAAGCACTCAGCATTTACCTCTACTACACTCATCCACAGCTACTTACCTCTTGCTCCCAGGAGATTTTAAGGTCTTTGAGGAAGGGTTAGTCATCTTTCTTTTATCCTTGTACTGTCTGGCACATAATAGATACACAATAATTTTTTCTGTATAAACAGTATAGCATTTTTTTCATAGAAACGTATTTTCCTAGTTCCAAACAAATTGATATACAAATATACTTTGTGAACTCAATCTGTTCATAAGTTTATAGGCTCTATTCTGGGAAATTGAAAGTCACTTTATATACCACATGTGAATAATCAGTTGTCAAACAGAATACAATCAAATACACAACTCCAAAACTGCATCAAATATAATTTAACTTTTATTAATTTGGCACCTTCCTTATATCTTGGAATGTCTCATAAGCATAATCATCAGCATCAACTTCCATTGTATTATACATAAAAGATACCAACATAATGATGAAGATTATTTTAGCATTGATTACCAGAATATTTTGTGTAGTAACATTTATTATTTTTGCCAGAATTAATTCTAAGTTGCATGTCATGCATTTCACAAGGAATGAACTTAGCTATAAATGCTATCAAAACAAACCTTCCAAGAATTTTATTACAAACAATATAGTGATATCCCAGACTCCAACACAAACTCATTGGAACTGCAATTAAAGCCATCTTTCTTTTGTCAAATTGTAATTTAGGTAAATATGTTTTCAATGTCAGAGATCTCTGGCTATAAAACAAATAGAAATTTTATAAAATGCCTTCTAGAGCTAAACCCTCTAAAAGTACACAACATATATACTTATTGTAGATTATTTAATGAACTTGCTAGTGGATAATTATTTAAATAAAATTAATGTGCAGGTCCAAAGAACAAAAATAGTTCTTTCTCTATTCTGATAAGCATCTCTTATTTTCAGAAATACTGGGTATATATTTTTCCAAATAATTGTTAAAAGTGTTCTTTCTAAACATTGTGCTAAAAACACAATACTTAGTAATAAATATTACAATTACAGAGAAATTCTTTATTTTAATGAATTGTGTATCCTCTGTGCACAATTAGTTGCCTCTCCATATTTTAATTTGAAA
This sequence comes from Microcebus murinus, assembly GCF_040939455.1. Taxonomy (NCBI): domain Eukaryota; kingdom Metazoa; phylum Chordata; class Mammalia; order Primates; family Cheirogaleidae; genus Microcebus; species Microcebus murinus. The sequence goes on along the minus strand of NC_134109.1, from coordinate 51,884,216 downwards.
TGCCTTTCACATGAAGGCACATTTTTTTATGTATGAAAACAAAGCAATTGAGCTTCCAACAGTGTAAGTTGCATTTTGAGCTGTTTTTCAAAACAAGAATAATAGGTTTTCATTTAGCCACCCATGTTTGGGGCAGTAACAAATATATGTGAGATGGCTACCTAGAATTCTAGCATTGTCTATGGCCATGTAATAGAGATTTATTCTGCATTATATAACAAAGATTTGACAGTATAGAATTAATGACCTTGGCTTTAGTCTCTTAAGTAGTAGGCTTCAACCAAGATAGCTAGCCTTAAAGATACACTAACTGTTTTAGTCCATTTGGGCTATAAAAAAATATCATAGACTGGGTGACTCAAACAACAAACATTTATTTCTCACAGTTCTGGAGGCTGTGCTGGCAGATTGGGTGTCTGGTGAGGACTAAATTCCTGGTTCACAGACAGCAGTCTTCTGTATACGTCCTAACATGGTGGGAGGAATGAGGGAGCTCTCTGATGTCTCTTTTATAAGGGCACCAATCCTATTCATGAGGACTCCACCCTCATGACTTAATCACGTCTCAAAGGCCCCACCTCTGAATACCATAACATTGGAGATTAGATTTCAATATATGAATTTTGTTGGGACACCCACATTCAGTCTATAGCACTAACCATAACTCAACAAAGGAAATTATGTATTCAGAATGCATAGTTCTGAATGTGATATGGATGCTCCCGTATCACAGTGATATCAATATCATGATCATGGATAGTCCCAGGGTTATCAGTGGGTATCCTAATGATGTCACTATCATGATCATGATTGTTCTCACTTAAAAATTAAATTCCCAAGCTCTAGTTATCAATAAATGCTGACAACTTCTAAAAGCACTATACTGAAAAAAAAAAAAAAAAGCATTAAATTACCACATACTTCTTCAGTGTGAACACTAGTCCTTTGATGCACATGAAATCTTAGATGGTGTTTGTCACCAGTTAACATTTTTCAGGATGTTTTTTCCAGATGAGAAGTCTCTTTTCACACTCCGCAATTTTTTATTAGCGCTTCTCCATGAAATGGGCCTTTTTATTTTTAGCTCTGCCTAGATTAAATTCCCTTTGATGTATATTTCAAGCTTCCCTTTTGACTAGCTCAGCATTCTAGGCCTCACTAAATCCTTATTCAAATGGCAGGCACGACACTGCTCCCTTCTCTAATCACAGCGGCCATCCCCTAACAGAAGCTATTCCACGGCTCTTGGGGGAAAAATCATGTTTAATCTATGAGGAGAAATTTAAGGTGGCAGGATTTCATTTCTCTAATGTATATACATGTGCATATAAGATACAAGAAACACAAAAAAGTGCTGTTTAAAGCTTTTTTGTTTTGTTTTGTTACAAAAGCAGTATGTAGGACTTATGTACTGAATTACAATTATTCTGGCTTAATTTGACTACTGTGGAACTTGGAATGTAGCATCTAAGGAACACCTACAAAATGAAGTTCAAATGAAGGACTCAGATCTCAGAAAAATACAAATTGGGAGGTAATGAAATAGCCAAATTGACAAGATTACTCCAGCCTTCATCCTTACTATCAATAGAGGGAAGTTTATTTACTTAACTTGCCATTTTCAAAGGAAGGATTATAAGAAAATTAAAGAATAAAGAGATTTTTGTCCAGATAAGAGGAAATAGAAGCATGTAAGCCCTAAAAGTTTGGAGAATTATTTTTTCAAACTTATGTTTTATGCACAGTTGACAATAAAATGTCACTATTTAATTAATATATATCCAAAAACGTTTTTAAAAATCCTCTTCATATTATCTCTTATTTTCAAATGGAAAATTAGTATTTCTATTAGGGGCTTATATTTTACTTTGGCACACCTCTAAAGGATCAAACTTTACTTTTCAATTAAACATTATAAACTTAGCACCCAGCTATTTCAAGGGCAGGCAATAGAAACCCTAGGGAGAGTAAGTATGTATAAGGTAGCAGTTGCTGACTTCTGTTTAGAGCCTGTGAATAAGATAGCAGTCATTTATTTCACTTCCAGATTCATGGGTGAATGGGACATGTACTTCAGTATATATCAAGGCAGAACAACAGGAGCAAGAATGGAGGTATGAAGTGCTCTAACAGTCAAAGTTGAACTAAATCCCAACTGATGGGGAAAGTGTTAAGATTTTCCTGAAAGAAAGAGTAATTGATATGTATCTTAAAAGTTAACTATGGGCCAAGCACAGTGGCTCATGCCTGTAATCCTGACACTTTGGGAGGCTTAGGCGGGAGGATCATTTGAGACCAGGAGTTCAAGACCAGCCTAAACAACATAGCCTGAGACACCCTCTCTACAAAAAAATACAAAAATCAGCAGGGCAGAGTAACACAAGCCTGTAGTCCCAGCTACTCAGGAGACTGAAGCAGAAGGATCATATGAGCCCAGGAGTTTGAGACTGCAGTGAGCCGTGATGATGTCACTGCACTCTAACCTGGGCAACAGAGCTAGACCCTGTCTCAAAAAAAAAAAAAAAAAAAAGTTGACTATGAATTGTAGAGGCAGACATAAGAAATTGAAGATATAGGAGAGATATGAAGTAAAAGGAAAAGAATTTCAATGGCATGAAGTACAGAGATGAAAATAAGTAGCAGTCTGATTTGATTGAAGTGTAGAGTTCAGGAGAAAAAGAAAATGGGAAATTAAGTTAGAAAGAGGAAAACCAAGGTAATTTCATGGGAAGCCAAAGAAGGAATTTGTACTTTCATAGAAGTATAGAATTTTACAGTTGAAAGGAACTAAAGGTCCATCTACAACATCCTGCCAATTTTTCAGTTGTAAAAACAGAAGCCCAGAAAGATAGCATGAATTACACTGCTCGTTAGTGGCAAAGCCAAGATATGAATAAAGGTTTCCAGACTTCCAATCCAATAGTACTTCCACTCTGCTGCTTCTGAGTAGAGACAGGCCTAGAAATGTGTTATGCAAAGATCGCCCTGGCAGCATCTAAAGAATAGATTGAAAATGAGAAAGAAAAGAAGCAGAGTTTCTATTTAGAAGACCTAATAGACTAGCCTAGGTGGGAGATAATAAGGGCCTGAAATAAAGTAAGAGTAATGAGAATGGAAAGAAACGGACGGATTTGAGTAGTATTTCTCGAGCCGATAATTCTGTGGGGTTAATAAGTGATGTGAAGGGGAGAAAATGGTTCTTATTCATTTAAGTTTGGTAATGCTAGGTTAAACCAAGATAAACAAATGTCTTCACTATGAGATTTCTAAGAGCCTTTACTAATGTAAACTAAGACTCTCCTAGAATGAGACAGAGAAAATCAGTATTGCCCAAAGTATTTTAAACAGAGAATTTTTTAATAGAGTAACTAATAAAGTGAATTTCATAGAAAAATCGGTTTGTGAAACACTATGTTAAAGACAGATAAAAAATGAAGGATTTTCTGAGTGCTTTTACCCTTATGGGAAAAAGGAGGGGAAAAAAAAGAAGTCAAAATAAACTCTTCAGATTCACAAGTCTAAGTGTGGGAAAGAGCTGACTTGTTTGAGCACCTCTGTTATTGACTATAAATCAGTCATATATCCATCCCATCAGTATCCATAACAAGAATCCAGTTTGTGTCTTATCCAAAATCTCTTGTTGTGCAATTTTAGTCAGTTGGAAGGTAATCTCTCAAAATTGTTTGGGAAAACATAGTAGTTTCATAACTGAGTAAACACAGTCTTCAACCCCAGAAAGATTTTAAATTAGTACAGAAATGTTTTTAAAATATCAAGACCTTAGTATTAATATTTGTTTGCACATCGATTTTATATACATGTACCATTTAAGAACATTTGGCCTATTTAAATAACAGTTCAGACTTATAACTGCTATTTAAAATGTAAAATTGAATAATTGATTTAGACTGGAGATTTTAATTCGCATCTTACCCTTAAGAGAAATTAAATTTCACCAACTCAATAAGTTCATTATTAGTTATTTTTGGATTTATAAAAATTAAGAGCCTGAGAAGATTCTGTTTATAAAAATAGATAATTATAGTGTTTATGAGACAAATTGAATATATTAAATTTTTAAATACAAGTTGAAATGTTTAAGTGAATTCCATTAATTAAGTTTGTAAATGTTCCCAAATACTAAGCAAAGTCTCCTTGAAAAGTGAAAGCTAAAATTTGCTCATCTTATACACAATAAAATTTGTACGGTGAACCAGAGAGCTAAAAGAACTATTGTTTTGTTTGTTATTGTTTGTAATTTTTACTTTAAATAGAATAATAATTTTAAATATCAACTTTTGTAGTTACTCTGAATAGTGTTTTCTGCAAAGAAAAGCTTCCCCCACAGACAGTAAAACCTCATATGCAACATAATTCCAAAGAAGTCAGTAAATCTGATGACTGATGGGTAGATCACAGAGATATTTTTTTTTTCATTTTTATTTTTTATTTATTATGGGTACATACCAGTTGTATATCTTTAAAGGGTACATGTGATGTTTCGATACAGGCATACAATGTGTATTAATCAAGTCAGAATAATTCGGGTATCCATTACCTCAAATATTTATTAATTATTTGTGTTAGGAACATTCCAATTCTACTCTTTTAGCTATTTTAGATCATATCATAACTTATTCTTGACTGTAGTCACTTTATTGTGCTATAAAATATTGTTCATTCTACCTATCTAACTACATTTTTGTACCCATTAACTATCCCCACTTTATACTCCACTGTGTATTACCCTTCTCAGTCTCTGGTAACCATCATTCTATTCTGTTTCCATGCGATCAATTGTTTTAATATTTAGTTTACACATATGAATGAGAATTTGCTAGATTTGTCTTTCTGTGTTTGGCTTATTTCATTTAACATAATGTTCTCCAATTCCCTTCATATTGTTGCAAATGACAGGATTTTATTCTTTTAGGGCTGTTTAATGTTCCATTGTATATATGTACCACAATTTCGTTATCCAGTCATCCATTGATGAGCACCTAGGTTGATTCCAAATCTTGGTTATTGTGAAAAGTGCTGCAGTAAACATGGAAATTCAGATATCTTTTTGATACACTGATTTCCTTTCCTTTGGATATACATCCAGCAGTGGGATTTCTGGGTCATATGGCAGTTCTATTTTTAGTTTTGTGAGGAACCTCCAAATGGTTCTCTATAGTGGTTGCACTAATTTACATTCCCACCAACAGTGTACAAGTGTTCCCTTTCTCCTCAACCCCACCAGCATTCGGTATCGCCTTTTTGACAAACGCCATTTTAACTAGGGTGAGATACTTCACTGTAGTTTTGGTTTGCCTTTCTCAATCACAGAGACCTTTGAGAGAGTAGATTGGTCAGAGAGGCCAGAGAAGAGGGCAGAAGATCCTGGTGGTAAAGTTATGGAGGAAAAGTCACAGACTATTGTATTAATTTCCTATTGGCTCCTGTAACAAATTACCACAAATTTAATGGCTTTCTTTTACACAGATTTATTCTCTAAGAGTTCTAGAGGTCAGATGTCCACAATGGGTCTATGGGGATAAAGTCAAGGATAATAGAAGTGCTGTATCTTAGTCTATTCAGGCTGCTATATAACAAAATACATAAACCTTGTGGCTTATAAACAACAGAAATTTATTTCTCAGAATTCTGGAGGCTGGGATGTCCAGGAACAAGGTGCTGGGAGATTCAATGTCGGATGAGGGCCCACTTCCTCATAGATGGCCATCTACTTATTATGCTTAACCACTACCTTGTTTTACCCCTGCCATGGCAATGTCCCAGATAGTGGCTTCCCCTCATCCTGGCTCCCACATAAAGCAATGCAAAGCCCCCAAAGCTGTACCTCAGTGGACATATACTGTGAATGAGAAAAACATCTTTGTGACTTTAAATCACTGAATTTGGCAGCTGTTTGTTGAAGGAGCATGAGCTAGCCCATCTTGATTAATACAAAGGTACTAAAGAGTTTCTACACATCTTTGGAATATTTGGCCTAACCTACAGTGCTTAAACTCCAAATTGGAAGATCCAAATTATGTATTCAGAAACATTTCCTCAGTGACACAAAATTACAGAATGTGGTGCCAAGGAAAGCTGTAGAATTGTCTTTTCAGGCAGTGTTTGAGAAAAGAAAAGTGTCTAATCTGGTTTAGGTTTCAAGCTGCTAATGATAAAGCAGTAGATTATATAACCACTCAAATTTCCTCTGAGCCTTATGGTTTTACATTTTTTAGTATAATGCCATGCTGGAAACAAATAGGTTACGGAAAAGAAACAATATGGTTCATATTCTAGGTTAGTCAGCAATTTCTACAGAATATATTAGCTATTTTAAGATTCAAAGTGACTTTTCAGTACTATTAAAGTAACATTGGTGAATTATAACAATGCTTTGTATAAATTTATTTGAAAACAGACCATAGCAGTGCCAAAATATAGAGAGAATAAACTAGTCACGTTTTCTTCATTCAAAAACATATATTAATCACTAACTAAATTCCAGGCACTAGGCCAGACCCACAGATACAAATATAAATAGGAAATGGTCCCAGTCTAGTGGTTTACAGAGGCAGAGTAGTCTCCTAAAACATTAATTACAAGACAATGTGTTAAGTGCTATAGTCAAGGGATAAATAAAGCTTTAAGTGATCACAGAGGGGTAAATGATAATGAAAAACTATGTCAGAGAAAGCTTCCAGGAAGAAAAAAAACCCATGTCATCAATTGTTGCTGAAATTATATATATATATATATATATATATATATGCATTTATATATACATACTGAGAGATAGTTAGAAAGAGATACATACATATGTGTATATATACATATTTGTATTTTTGCTGTTTTAAATGCACATTTGTGCCTCTATTTACCTAAAATGTAAAAATAATGTAAACATAAAAATATTTCTTTGGAAAAGAAATAACAAGGCATAGCGTACTTAGGTTTATCAATTTTCAAAAGCCACTGTAAACACAATGACTTCTATCTTTGATCATTCAAAAAGAATTGCAGGATAATAAAAATCCTAGAGTTGTTACCTATAGGACCTTAACCTCTGGACCTCAATTCCTGATGTGTGAATGGAGATAAAGTCTTCCCTGCAGGATTCTTCTGATATGTAACCTAAACATTTGTACACCCGTAATATGCTGACATAAAAAAATAATGACAATTTCAAAAAATAGGTGTTTAAGCATTATAATGAATGATTAAGTTTTTTTATATTCACTCATCTTGACATTTTGCCACAAGTAATAAATGGTGAAATAAAATATTTTTGTGGTTCAAAATATATATATATGTGTATATATATATATATATATATATATATATATATATATATAAGCACCTGGCACATATCTTGCAAATAATTTGTCTTCAATAAATAATACTTGTTATGGTTATAGTTGTATTTATCACTAGAATTAAGAAACTAAACTGAATCTGCTCCGACCCTAAAACATGCTGTGGAAGTTATGTTTTTGAGTCCCAATTAGGACTTTGTTACATATTGTCTTTCTATTTCAATTATCTTTTTTCTTATAAAAGTATAGTATAAACTTTATATTTCCCCCAAAAAATTCCATGTCTGGGTTTTTTGATTATTTGAATTCAGAATCAATAGGATTTTATAGGTTTTGAGGAAATGAAAGAAAGAGAAACAAAAACACAATAAGACAGAATAAATATAAGGAAATAAAAGATTTGAAAACATCTGGCAACCCCAGTCATCAAATCAAAATATTCATTGAGCTATGGTTACTGCTGGAGGCTTCTTCCAGGCATAAAATATCACAATCATCCTTTAACATTCCTTCTTCATTATATAAGCAAAGCAAACCATAGCTAAATAAATTCTGGGGTGGTTATTATTTTACTTCTTGGTTACATAAACTACTCAAAAACAGTGTCCATATTTTCTAAATATATATGCAATATTTTAAACAGGTACATAATAAAATAAGAAATGAGAGCAGATATAATCTCCTCTAACAAGTTCTCACATGCTTTCCTTTTTTTGTTTGTTGTTGTTTTTTGTTTTTTTTTTTGGTAAAATGAGAATATAGTCAAAAGATAGGAATAATTTTTCCTTAGTTTTATGATTGCAACAGATTAGGAAGTGAAGCTTTAGCAATTGGCAGCTAGTGTTATACATAAAATTACATGTATACTTAGAAACTCAAATTTGTATTGCATAGACATGTTGGGAAAAAGTGTTCCATGGGTCTCTCATGTTTCTGCACGTCTTGCAAGCAGTGGCACTGGCAGGTTTTGTTCCAGACTACCTGTTTTATTCCCAATGTTTCTTAAAAGTGATTTATTTTTCATGCAGTACTTTCTCTTTTTTTGTCTTTACTGATGTGTAAATGACAAGTAAAAATTATATTTTCTTTAACGTATACAAATTAACATTTTGATATTGAAGGAGTTCAGGAAACTTCATCTCAAAATATGACTCCTTGGGATTAAGAGTATTTTGAATTAAAGACCCTTAGAGATCAACAGGCATTAGAAAGGGCTTTCCCTCTTCATAAAAAAACCAGACCCATCAAAAAGAACAATCGATTTCCCTTCCCCTCCCTTTTATCTCAATATATTACAGGAAAGATCAACAATGCAACTAGACTTGGCCCAAATTATTTCCAATATAATACCTGTCTCTCAGGTTAATTTAATTTCCAAAGAGAGTCATTTACAAGTCAATCTTTTTCCCCCCATCCATTCTTTATCCCAAGTATCTATTCATTCTCCCTAGTAACCATCTCCCCCTTCCTTCTAAAATGAGAGTATATAAATTTCTGGACCACATTAAAATATTGGGTAATCACTCTGTGATTCTCCCTGTGAGCACAGTAAACAAATCTCTTTCTCTTATTAATCTGCCTTATTGTGAGTTGACCTTTCAGCGAACATTCCAGGGCACAGGGGAAGGTCCCGTCACGCCCACAATATATATATACATTGTGAAATAATATACACAATCAAACTAATTAACATATTCATCACCTCACATACTTACCATTTTCTTTTGTGTGTGTGTGTGGTGAAAACATTTAAGATCTACATTCTTAGCAAATTTCAAGTGTACAATACAGTATTGTTAACTACATTCACATCACTGTATATTAGGTCTCCAGAATTTATTCCTGTGCTTAACAATCCTACTTTGGGATATATAGCCCCAAAAGAAATGAAATCAGTATCTCAAAGAGGTATTAATATTTGCACACCCATGTTCATTACAATATTACTGACAATAGCCAAGATATGGAAACAATTTAAATGTCCGTTGATGGATGAATGGATAAAGAAAATGTAGTATGTATACACAATGGAATATTATTTAGAGTTTAGAAAAGAAGGAAATTCTGATGCTGTGACAATGGGAATGAACCTGGTAGACAGTATACTGACAACATGAATCAACCTGGTAGATAATATACTAAGTGAAATAAGCCAGATATAGAACTACAAACACTACATGATCTCACTTATATGTGGAATCTAAAATAAACTCATAGAAGTAGAAAGTATAATGGTTATTGCCAGGGGTTAAGAGGAAGGGGATAGGGGGATATATTTGTCAAGGGGTACAAAGTTTCAGTTACACAGACTACCTTTCCAAGGTTGTTTGAATAAACAGCCTTGAAAAATAAATCTGGAATCTCCCTTGGGAACAGGGGGTAGATTTATTTGCTGTCCAGAATAATAAAGATAGTGTCTCCCTCCAAAGTAAAGATTGGGCAGTTTTATTTGTAGCCCATTATGAAGAATTGGAGCTCCCTAAGCTCAGACTTCCTCAGCTGTAATGCACACTGTGATGTTTAATTTTATATGTCAACTTGACTGGGCTAAGGGATGCCCATATAGCTGGTAAAACGTTATTTCTGAGTATGTCTGTGAGGGTGTTTCAGAACAACATTACCATCTAAATTGGTAGACTGAGTAAAGATCTCCCTTACCAATGTGAGTGGTCATCATCCAATCCATTCAAGGCCTGAATAGAACAAAAAACACAGAGTAAGGGTGAATTCACTCCCTCTTCTAGAGCTAGGATAGCTTTATTCTCTTGCCCTCGGACCCTGGCCTTCATTAGTGCTCAGGCCTTCAAACTCAGATTGGGACTTATACCATTGGCTCTCTTGGTCCTCAGGTCTTTGGGTTTGGACTGGAACAGTGCCACCAACTTTCATGGATCTCCAGTTTACAGGAAGCAGATTATGGAACTTCTCAGCATCCATAAACTCATGAAGCAAGCCTTCATAATAACTCTTTTTCTATGTATCTACATATAGCCTACATGTTTCTATTGTCATGGGCAATAGCTCTTTTTTTCTGACCCAGAAGTTTTATGTCTTTGGTAAACATTCGTGAAACCATGGCATACTAATTTGTTAATTTGTAAGGTAAAATCTCAAACTCAACACAGTTTTTGAGAAGGCATAGCTAAAAAGTTACTTTGTGACTCATAAGCAGACTTTAGAAAAAGGGTGCCTTTCAACTAAACAAATATTTATTTAAAACCTAGTACATACAAGGCATACTGACTTAAGTCTCAAGTTCCAAATTCTATTTATACTAATGTGAGGGTTGAGCAGGAATGCAGACATTAGCTTCTTTCAGCAGCAATAATAGTTTTTGAGACTTTAGAAGAGTTAAGTAATAAAGTACCACTGACATGCGGTCGCAGTACAGCGAGTATAAAGCAGTCCAATTCTAGTGTATGGCTCACCAAAATTATAAATTCTGACATGTCATGTATCTTCAAATGTAAAATCTATGAAAGCCTAAAATCCAACTTCCCAATAATAAACTTGAACCCTGCCCTCAGGATTTGGAGGGAAGAAGTGTCATTACCCACTGCTCAAATGTCATATTCCTCATCAAGTACTAATCCTAGTATTATTATGTCCAATTATTACTGAGCTTATCTAAGAATATGTACTTTTTAAAAAATAAAAATGTCTTTAACTTTAAGGTTCACTATAGTTAGAGGGACCAAATAATTTATCACCCAACCAGGGACATACTTGGGGAGTATCAGGGAGTGCTATTAATAATTAAACTGAGGCAACAGACATAAACCAGGACTGACCGAGGCATACTGAGACATGTAATCAGGCTGGATACACCATCTACATTCCAAGGAGTTCAAAGAACTATTCCCTTCGCAAAGCCATTCTGAGAGTCTGGAAGAAAATGTTTTTGTACGCAGCTTTAGATGCTAAGGTTCTCTCACTTTCAGGTTGGTTATAAACTTATAATTATAGCAAAGCTAACCCAAATGTAACATATGCAAGCAAGGGAGTTTTACAAACAATTTTTAAAACATTTTCTAGGACTGTCTCAGTGCACGTTTACTTCTCACAAAAAGATATTTTTATTTTGAAATGATTTGCAAGATTTCATTCAGTGTCATCCCTGCAGGGGACACAAACTGCAACTAGCATCAAGAGGAGTTGTACTGCTAATTCCCTGAATGCCACACTGTTAATTAATCTCAGTGAATAATAGGATTTCTAATGTAAGTTATTCTGATGTCATCCATTGCCTAAAGGTGTTTCTAATGATCTATGTGAAATGTCAGAAGATATGCTTTAGTTACTGTGTGATAGAGAATTTGGACAAACAAGCAGGAAAATCTGCTTGATCTGAAGTCAGTGGCAGCTAGGTCAACAGAAGCCTGTTAAAGAACTTAAAAGAATTTTGTTTTCCCAGGAGTAGTTTTCTCTTCCTAAGAAGCAACTGTAATGAAATCAGGACAGGCATGAAATTTCACTAGGAAGTGACTTTAAGGAACAATGATGGATGCAAAAACAATTCAGGCCACTTCTCTTCAAGGCACACTTCCAAAGAGGTTTGATTTCCTATATTTTAAGCATTGTGGGTAGTTGCTGAAGAACTCAGGTTGGTGTTTTCATTGCCATTTGAGCATTCTGAAGAAAAGGGTTTGTACTGTGCATAATCAAGATTTAACAACCCAAACATTGTTACCATTGCCTCTCATTTTCTTCTTTTTTTCCCCACATTGTGCATTATTGCTATATAAGAACTATAAATAGAAAAAAATGAAACCGTAAACAAGATGCTTATATCATCCTAATCCAGTTGATTCTGCTTGGAAAGAATTTCAGGGTTTTTTTTTTTTGGCATTCTTCCTTGACTTCAATACTAAATATCAATTGATTTACTCCAAGAAGTACAGACTAGAGATCAACAGAAAATTTTGATGTCTTTGAGGCTGAACATTTGTGATGAAAACTGCTGATTTCTCTTCAATATCCATTATTCCTTTCTTTTAATATTACCATTTCTCAAAGTTTAGGTTGAGCATATTACTTCCCAGCTAGAAACTATGTTCCGCAGACCCCTTGCAGCTAAGGGTAGGTTATCTTCTGTATTCCTCAGCATCCTCTGTAACCAATAGGATGGCCTAAAGTAATGTAAGAGCCACTTAAGTCTCTCACCTTCCACTTCCTCTTTCTCACTTTCTTAGGTCTGGAACTCAGGTGTGTTCGTGGTGAACCAGCTCTTAGAACAGGAAGCCACAGTTTACATCCTAGATTGTGGGGTAGTGAGTCAAAAGGTGCCTGGGTCCATGAGATGTCTTGTGGACCAAATTGACACCCTGTACTGCCTTCCAATTCAGAATCTGAAGGAGAAAGAAAAATTTCCAATCTTGTTTAAGTCATTTTTATTTTTATTTCTGTTAAAGTAGACAACTAGTATATCAATAAAATATTACAAACTAATTCATTTTAGGACTACCCTGCTTATTATTTATCTCAGATCACTTTAAAGAGTTAGCATGTGGCTGGTAAATATTCCTGTTAAAACACAAAATCTAGTCCAGGGATTCATTAGAAAAAAAAATTGTTTAACTTATTTCCTAATTACATTTCACTGCCCATCAGTTAACCTGCTTACATATTAATGCATTCTGAGAGATAGTTTACTAAATTGAATCCTTAGAGCTCAAATGCATTTACTTAAAAACAAAATGTGATATTTTCCAGGTAAACATCTTAAATTAAATTTTTAGTTCTACCAACTGTGAACTAAAATAAAATTGTAAGCCTCCCAGCTGACTGAATGGACCCCCTCTTGACCAAGGAAACCTCAAAAATAAAGCTGAGTTACAGGCCATGAGAAGGAAGGTTAGACATGCCTTGTCATGCCCCACTCCCTTCTTGGAGATATCCTTTGTAACTCATTAATAGGCCTAAGGCTGTGCAAGACAAAGCTTAAACCACATGTACAGGTTATCTGTTACTTAACAGGTCACTTGAGTCTGTGTGTATATTCTATGTATGTCCAGTGGCTTGTCTCTGATTAGGACTTCCTTATCTTAACTTAAAACATTCCAAGCTTTAGACAAAGCTTCATTTCTTTAACCAATTACAAATAAAGTAATCTTTAAATCCACCTATAACCTGTAATGCCCCACTTCAAGATGCCCTGCCTTTCAGGCCAAACCAATGTATACCTTTCATGTATTGACTTATGACTTTATGTGTTAATTCCTATCTCCTGAAATGTATAAAACCAAACTGTAACCCAACTACAGTGAGATGACTTGCTCAAGGCTTCTTGGGCATGGTTCTCTGGGCCATGGTTACACATACTCAGAATAAACATCTTTAAGTTATTTTACAGAGTTTTGGTTCTTTTCCACTGACAAAACTTTGCTTTTATTTCTTCGTTTTTAATGGCAGGATGTCTATCTGCTAGGAATTTTACTGCAATCACAACAAGAACTTTCAGTCCATGCCACCATTGCTTCTAAGTCATCATCATTCAAAGAATGTTCACTGTAACATCGTCAGTGAAGTACAAACAAGGCTTGTAACTTTGAACTGGTAAGATTCACTTTATAATTATTGAGTAACCTCTATTGTTTAATTTACTCTTGTGTTAGTCATTAGGAATGGAATAAGAAAGAAATTTCACAAAAAGCTCTAGAGTAGAAGGGTGGTTATCACTGCTCAGAGGGGTGGGGAAGATGTTGGTCAAAGAATACAAACTTGCAGTTATGATAATAATAAGTTCTAGAAACTTAATGTACAGCATAGTGATTATAGTTAATAATACTATATACTTGAAATTTGCTAAGAGAGCAAATCTTAAGTATTCTCACCAAAAAAAAGGTAATTGTGTGAAGTGATGGATACACTAATTGGATATATCCACTAATGGATACATTGATAATCACTTCGCAATGTATATGTATTTGAAAATATCACATTGTACATCTTGAATATATACAATTTTTATTTGTAAATTATATCTCAAATATGGGGGGGGGACAACAAAGAAAGAATACCTAGGAAAAAATTTGAATCATTATGTAATGTTGTTATATTTCCTGTGGCTTTTCTTTGTTCATTTGTCCTTGAATCCATTTATTGTTTCGTTTAGTGTTGAAGCTAAAATAACTCCATCTTGAATGCTAATCTGGCATATTGACTTCCGATTAACCACCATTTCAGGAATTTTAGTATATCTATTGTTAGATTTTTAGTTTATCTATTGTTCCTTGTGTAAGAGCACATACTTACTGTAAATCCTGCCCACAGGTCAAAACAATCCTAAGCAAAAAGAACAAAACTAGTGGGAATGTAAATTAGTACAATCTCTATGGAAAACAGTATGGAGATTCCTCAAAGAACAAAAAGTCGACCTACCATTCAATCCAGCAATCCCATTACTGGGTATCTAACCAAAGGAAAAGAAGTCATTTTATCAAAAAGACACTTGTACTTGAATGTTCATTATAGCACAACTCACAATTGCAGAGATATGGAATCAACCTAAATGCCCATCAACTAAGGAGTAGATAAAGAAAATGTAGTATGTGTATACCATGGAGTGTTACTCAGCCATAAAAAGGAATGAAATAATGTCTTTTACAACAACTTGGATGGAACTAGAGACCATTATCTTAAGTGAAGTATCTCAGGAATGGAAAAACAAATAGTATGTGTTCTCACTAATGAGTGGGAGCTAAACAAAGGATATATATGGTCACAAAGCCATGTAATGGACATTGAAAACTAAAAAAGGGGGGAAGTTAGGGAAGTAAGGGATAAAAATCTACCTATCGAGTATGATGTGTACACTACTCTGGTGATGAGTATACTGAATTCCCTGACTTCAGCACTCCACAATTCATTCATGTAACAAAAAACACTTGTACCCCCTAAATCTATTGAAATTAAAAGAGACAGAGAAAAAAAAATCTAAAAGCATCACATTACCTGACTTTATACCACAAGGCTATAGTAACCAAAACAGTATGGTATTGGTATAAAGGTAGGCACATAGACCAACAGAACAGAATAAAGAACTCCAAAATAAAACCATGTATGTATGATTAACTGATTTTTGACAAAGCAGACAAAAACATACACTGGGGAAAGGATGCCCTATTCAATAAATGCTTCTGGGAAAATTAGATAGCAACATGCAGAAGAATGAAACTAGATACCTATCTCTCACCATATACAAAAATTAATTCAAGAAGGATTAAAGGCTTAAATGTAAGACCTGAAACCATAAATATTTTAGAAGAAAACCTAGGAAGACTCTTCTGGACATTGGTCTAGGCAAAGAATTCATGACCAAGACCCCAAAAGCAAATACAGAAACAACAAAAATAAATAATTAAGACTTAATTAAACTAAAAAGTTCCTGCACAGCAAAGGAAATAATAGCAGAATAAATAGACAACCTACAGAATGGGAGAAAATATTCACAAACTATACATCCAACAAAGATTCTGAATTACTATTCAGAATCTACAAAGAACTCAAACAAATGAGCAAGAAGAAAACAAATAATCCCATCAAAAAAAGGTCAAAATGCAATGGATGTTGGTACATTTGTGGTGTAAAGGGAATGTTTATACACTGTTGGTGAGAATGTAAACTTATATAACTGCTATAAAAAACAGTATGGAGATTTCTCAAAGAACATTAAAAGTAGATCTATGATCCAATCCAGCAATCCCACTACGAGGGATTTATGCAAATGAAATCATTTTGTACAAAAGATACCTGCATCCAAATGTTCACCACAGCACATACGGAATCAACCTAAGTAGTGTCCATCAACCAAGGAGTGGATAAAGAAAATGAAATGAGTAGTACACACACCATGCAGTACTACTCAGCCATAAAAAGGAATGAAATAATGTCTTTTGTAGCACCTTGGTTGAGACTGGACACCATTATTCTAAGTAAAGTATCTCAGGAATGAAAAAACCAGATACCACAGGTTCTCACTTGAAAGTGGGAGCCAAATGAAGGACATATATGGTCATAATGAGCAGTAATGGATGTTGGAAACTTAGAAGGGGGAAGGGTGGCAGGGAGTTGAGAATAAATATCTACCTATCAAGTATCATGTACACTATTCTTGTGATAGGTACACTGAAAGCCCTGACTTCAGCATGATACAATTTATCTACATAATTAAAAAATACTTGTACCAACTAAATTTTTTGAAATAAAAAAACTTTAAAAGCCCATTAAAGTAAATTTTGTTTACAAATAAGAAAACTTAGAGACTCAAAAATGTGAAAAAAATTTCACCTGTGTCCTATAGTTAGTAAATAGTGGAGCCGGGTTTCAAAACTAGGTCTGAGGTCTATAAAAATCTATGATAAATCAGCATAATGTATTATCTCCTACATAATATGTAAATGCAAGACTTTCTATTCAGCATAGTATTGGAAGTCCTAGCCATGACTTTCCAACCCTTTCTTAAAATTCTTTCATGAATTTTATAGTGAAATAATTTAGATATTGGCTAGAAGGAGAAGGAGCTCAGGAAATTTCACCCCAAAATATGACTCCTTGGTATAAAGAATATTTTGAATTGTAGACCCCTCTAGAGATCACCAAAGCATTGGAGGGGGCTTTCCTTCTATCTGCATAAACAGAACTGACCTGATCAAAAGATCAAAGGAGGCAACTGATATCCCTTCCTCTCCCTGTTATTTCAATGTATTAAAATTACTGGAAAGAAGATCAAGAATTCAAGCAGAACTAATCCAAATTGTTTAAAACATAATACCTGACAAATATAGAAAACAAAATTGTGTATGTACTTATTACAACCCTATAAAAGTACCCCGTGTATGGATAGATTGGAACATAAATATTATAAAAGGAATTATGATCTTTTTAGAATATTGGTTAAGTGTGGTTTTCTTCTTCATTCTTTTTAAATATAGTGCTAATATTTTAGTAGTTTTAATAAATTCCCTTTTTGTTAAAGAAAAAAAACATAATACCTGTCTCTCAGGTTAATTTAAAAGTCAATCTGTTTCCCCATCCATTCACCCTCACTTAGCAACCCCTTATCTATCTATACTCCTCATTTTCCCTCTCCCCTCTAAAAAGCATGTATAAGAATATCTGAACTTCATTGGGATATTGGGTAATCATTATGTGATTCTCCCCATGCACATGGTAAATAAACCTTTCTCTTATTAATCTGCCTTGTGAGTTGATCTTTCAATGAACTTTGGGGTAGAGGGGGAAAGATAAGTTTCCCCTCACCCCTACTAAGGAAAAAGACAATTAGTAATTACAATTAAATAATTGTAATACAATTGTAAATAAACAAACCAAATTGATTTGTTTATTCCTCAGAGTCAAGATGAGTTTCAATCTTGTTAGCCACAAAACATAGTTTACTTTCCCATCTAGGAAAGCCATTTTCATTTGTCACAAGTTCTAAGATACAAACAATACTGTATATATAAGTGGGTATTATTAGTGCTATTGACATTAATAAATTTTGCTTACAATGCATTTTACAAACTGTTTCTATGATAATTACAACTTAATGTTTTAATATAAAAGAACTTTTTATGGTTACTACAAATTTTGTTTTATGTTGGAAGTCATTTATGTATTAACTTTGGAATTGCTACATTTTTGTTTGCAAGATTTTTGGCAATTTTTAAAGTGGTAGGTGCCCTGAGTATCTTTCAGCAGTGAGGATGCAATTGCAACTATAATGTATAAAATGGGAATTTTCAATTAATGAAATAGAAATGATTTTGAGTTAAACTTCTCTGAAATATAGCATGATTTGTTTTAGCTGCAGGACCTTACGAATCATAATTACTTTATGAAATGTTTGGAAGAATAATGGTTTACCAAATTATCTTCAATGATTTGTGGGCTGCCTAAATCCTGTAATTTCAATCTCAAGGAATGAAATCATCCAGTTTGGAGTTCCCAGATTATCCGTATGCTCATCCAGCCCCTGTGAGAACAGGATTCAAAGCAGCTTTCCTCCGAAATTGCATTTTCTAAGCAGGAGAGAAAAAAACAAAGGAACCTGATTCAAATCATGTCAATTCAGATTCCCTACATTTAAAATGCTGGTTGTGTTCTGAGAGGCTTCTGCTTCAGGCAGGTAATTCAGACTGCTCTGTTCCTACTTGTTTTCTCCCCTTTAATCTCTTGTTCTTGCCTTTTTCCCAACTGACTGGCTCCTTTCCCTTCAGGGGCAGGGGTGGCAGCAGAAACACACCAATAACATCCACAAACAGCCTGATCTCTGAGGTGCACTGTGCCCTCAGCTTCAGAGATCCGGAGACCTGGTAAATCCATTTCTCTGACACTTACCTCTTCTAGAGTTTCTGCATCATGGCTCTTAGCCTCTCTCCCGGCAGAGGTCAGCTCTAAAGAAACAAGACAACCAAGGAGAATTGAAAATAAAGGGAGAAAAGGTCCTTAATGCAAGTGAAGGTTTACATTTTACCAAGTCCCTTTTGCGAGCTTATCAGAGTATTTTTGCCTCAATGAGTAGGAGCCAGATGCTATTAACGCCAACAATATCCCAGCTTTCTTCTCCCAGACTCCATAGCCCTCCTGGATCTATTTTCTTTGATTATGTTTCGCCAAGAGCTTTATTTTTCAGAGGGGGTGCAAAGGAGCATTTGCTGGTTTAGGAGGGGCAGAGGGATTTGGGAAAGAGGAAAGGATGAAGATCACTGGAAGTAGGTGGAGACTTTTTTTCAGATGACATTTGTTAACATCATAGCCAAGGGGCTCACATCGGGGGAACTGTTCAAGAAAGAGTTTCTAGGCCCTGGCAAAAAGTGTGACAGTCAGCAGAAAAGAAGCTAGACTTCCCACCTCCACAGAGCTTCCAGGGATTCTCTGCCATGCCAAGGACACAGAAGCGCTTTGAGACACCACCCTTGAATAGATACTGGCTTTCTGATAACAGGCACCGCCAGTGGAAGCCTTCACCAATGGCAAACTGGATTGTGAGTGTCTCAGGGTCTCTTAGAAATAGCTAATGGGCATTAGGAAGGAGCTAATTTGGGGCAACTTGTCAATAACTGTTCTAACTACCATAATTTGGTCATTAAAAGTAAATGTAACTATATTTCGAGGTCGCACACTGGTAAAGTCTGGGATATCATGTTACAGCTACTGCATGTGGGCTTCTTTGCCAGTTAGCATTGGTTGACATGTTGAAGCCATTTAGTAATATTGAAAGCTGTCTTTTTCTGGCTTCATTCTGGGCTTTATCTTTAAAACCTTCATAATTTAATAAAAATTATTGTCTTCCAAAATGACTAAATCCCAGGGTTTTGTAGGGCAAGTGATGGTAAGGCCAAAATAATAGACATAGTAAGATCGTTTTTGCAAAAGCTTCCGCAAATGTCAAGCTCAACTTAGGAGGCAAGGGTGGAATTGAGGGAAAAGCTACATCGTTATCTAGGTATCAGAACTGAAGCCTTCCTGTGTCCAGGGAAGGGTCAGGATATAACAGCCAACGGCAGTAAATGGCAGAGGCAAATGAGCAGAGGAAACAGGAATTAAGAAGACTCAGGCCGGTCTAATCTAACTGCAGGGTACAGCACTTTATAGCCAAGGTGATTATTAAGAATACTCTTTATCAGGCACCTTTTAGGATGGCTTAAAGCCATTGCCTTTACCTGAGACACTGTGTCTCCTGTGTGACTGAGGGCTGTATAGACCCTGGCCCGATTTAATGAGGATGCTGCCTCCTACATTATATAACTTAAAGATATGTTGGACTTGGTTCCCAAATATCAACCCCATCAAAAAAGGGTTATCACCCAAGGACCCTGGGTCCCTGAAATGAGCAGCCACTACTGCTCTCTGAGACAATGAAACCTAACACTTACTCTGGAGGACAGACCAGATCAATATCTTAAGGTTTTGTGGGCATTAGGCCGTGTCTCTGAAGTAAGAGCCAGTGAAATGCTCAGTGGCAAATGCTCTCTGTAAAAAGCAAAAGACCATTCTTAAAGCAAAACCAAATCAGTAATGAGATATACAACCAAATAGCAAAGGTAAGGGGAGGGGAGGAGGGGATCAAGTTCAGAACAGAACAGAAGCTGCCCCTACTGGTTTTATTGCTTTGCAAGGAGGACATTTCACCCCCAGGGATTTCCTTGACATCTGGGAACCAGAGAGGGTTGTGCTGATAGGAGAGGATTATGCTACATAATTTTGCCTAGGGTTGACCCTGGCATTATATTAATATATTTTCTTTAAAAAGCGAGGGGGCAGGAGACTTAGTCCCTAAATGGCACTTAAAGTTTTTAAAAGCAATCTAATACACTGTGACACAGAGTCAAAACTAGGTAAACTAAATGCACAAACTTTTCATTTCTTAAATCTATCTAGATTTGTAGAGGTTAAAAATAAAGTCAAAGAAATTATCTGGGATCTATTGTAAAAGGAAAATTTCACTGCATCAGCTAAATGGTCAAGCAAGACTTTATTCAAAATGAATGCGATAGGAGAGAAAAATTGAACTCAACTCCACTAAAACAGAAGGCAGGATTTTTTTTTTTTATTTCTATATATTTAGAGGATACAATTGCAGTTTTGGAACATGAATATATTGCATAGCAGTGAAGCCTGGGCTTTTAGTGTACCCATCACCCAAATAGTGTACATTGTACCCAGTAGGTAATTTTTCATCCCTCACCCCTCTCCCACCATCTCACTTTTAGAGTCTCCAATGAGAATTTTTAAATTCTGGAGTGAGATAGTGGAAAAGTACTGAAGAACATCAGTGGAGATCTGTGTTTGCTAATTGTAGTTTACTGAAGTTGGGCTCCTACCCTCCCACAAAAATAAGAGACAGGGATTCTAGCTTTCTTGATGGTTACATTTCATAGGGATGGCTCCCCAGTACTTGAATATATACAAAAATATTCCTGAGTTGTAGAAGATTTACATTTCAAAGGGGAAGAGAAAGAATTTACAATTACAAGTTTTCTAAGTAAATGCTCTAAAGAAAAGAACATCTGGGCCTATAGTCAAGAAGAAGCCCATCTATAGTTCAGTCAAGTTGAGAGGAACATTAAGGCCATCTTGGTCACTATATTCAACCTTGGAAAAAACAAGCAGAGAACTATTTGTATCTGGTTCAATAAAGATCTTCCCTTTTCCCTGGTTCAGCCCCATAATTCTATTTTGTAAGTTAATTGCTTCAGTGAATGATTATTCATAAGGTGAATGGCAATGACACTAATATCCTCTTTGCAAATGCTGTTTTCCACTTTAAACTTAACTCTTCCCTAGAGACTTGCTACTTCCCAAACACACACTTGATGTTTAAACTAACAGTACCCTCCTACCTAGGTTAATCTTTCAAAAGGAGAAGATTCTAAGTTTGATTATCCACAATCAGCTACTGAAAAATCTTTTCTGCAAAGGATACTATGTGTAGGAAGCTTTAGACTCAACTGGCCTCTCAACTTAAAACTCTTAATAAATATTTCACTTCCTTCATGTGTATATCAGTCACCTGTCACTCAGTGGTACTAGAGAGCAGGAATGAAAGCTTTCTGACAGCTGTTCTAACAAAAACATAATGAAATTCTTCTGATGAATCCCATCTTAACAGTCCAGGACATCAGATTGACGGGTCCAGAAATTCATTTGATTACTGGAGCTTTGCAAGGGAAAATGAGGTCTGAGAAAACCAGCTGATAAAAAAAGCACAGCAAAGGTCAAACAAATCAGAGAAATGATCAGCCTAATGAGCCACAAAATTATTTATTTGCTTGTAAAAAAGAAATTAGCCATAGCTCATCATACATAGCCAATACCTGTCTTACTTGATGGAACACATGATTGCTCAGACACAAAGAAACAGGGTGGGGGTATTCGGGTGTGCAGCCTCTGGGGGGATTATTGGATTTTTAGCAATTTGAAAACACTAGAGATATACTAAGAGCAAAAATAATTAGGAAACCATTGTTGATTGAATCCCATATCTTATCTGATGGGCTTCCAGCTTGTTAAGGTGGTTACTACACAACAGGAAATGGAAGCACTGAATTCTAGTTCATTTTATTGTTAGGCCTCTACTTATAGTCCATGTCCATCTGAATGTGCCTATGTTTACCTTGCTATTTCGTCCTTCTGCTTTCAGGATAATTCCTTTTTTTCCCTAAAATAAACTACTCTGACAACTGATATTAAAGACCTGTTTGGGCCAGGCGTGGTGGCTCACACCTGTAATCCTAGCACTCTGGGAGGCCGAGGCGGGTGGATTGCTCAAGGTCAGGAGTTCGAAACCAGCCTGAGCAAGAGCAAGACCCCCGTCTCTACTATAAATAGAAAGAAATTAACTGGCCAACTAATATATAAAGAAAAAATTAGCCGGGCATGGTGGCACATGCCTGTAGTCCCACCTACTCGGGAGGCTTGAGGCAGAAGGATTGCCTGAGCCCAGGAGTTTGAGGTTGCTGTGAGCTAGGCTGATGCCACGGCACTCACTCTAGTCTGAGCAACAAAGCAAGACTCTGTCTCAAAAAAAAAAAAAAAACAAAGACCTGTTTGTTTCCCTCGACTAGCTTTAATCTTACAGTATTTTCCTGCATGTTTCTTTCCCTTACAATATGGATTGCCATTGAGGCTATTGTTCTTTTATTTATTCACAGACCATCATCGTTCTAAACACAGGAAATGTAATATTCCATGTCCCATATTCTACTCATAAAACAAGAGAGTACATGTGCCTACTCCTTTGTCCACTGATCAAATACAGTCCAGACATGAGAGGCAGCTATCTGGAGCCCAGTGAAGAGAGCCATTTGCCCTCTCCCCGTACAGTGCTTATCCTATATTTCAGTTCAACACCATTTTGACATCTGGATTTGGCACTGTAAGCCACAGTCTTTTTCTCGCATAATTACAAATGACTATAATCTTCCAAAAGAGTACAAAATACATTATGGATGACCAAAGACATACTACATATTTACATTATAGAGGCAGGGAGACATTTGATGTACATCTTTGAAACAGAAACAAACTACGATAGTTTTATTTTTTACATTTTATTTTAAAATAACAAAAAAGAGAGTTATAAAACTTTTACATAGAGTCCCTCTCACCCTTAACCTAATTTTCCCCAATAGTAACATCTTATAAAACTGTAGTACAATATCAAAGCCAGGAGATTGACACTGGTAAAATGTGGTAGCTACCCTACTAACTAGACTACAGAATTTATTCTATTTTCACCATTTTTATGCATGTGTTTGTGTGTGTGTTTATGTATGTATGTATAATCCTATGCAATTTTATCCCATAGATTCATGAAACCACTACTGCAATCAAGATACAAATCTGCTACATCACCACAGAGGAATTCCTCTGTGCTATCCGTTTACATTTGCACAACCCACCTACCTCACACCTTCCCTAATTCTATTTCCTGGAAACCACTATCCTGTTCTCCATCTCTATAGTTACATAAATCAAAATCATACAGTATTTAACCTTTTCAGATCGACCCTTTTCGTTAAAGATAATACTCTTCAGATCCATCCAGATTGTTGCAATATTTTAATAGTTTGTTCCTTTTATGGCTGAGTAATATTCCATTGTATGGATGAGCTGGAATTCATTTAACCATTCATCCATTGAAGAACATTTGGGTTGTTTCCAGTTTTTGCTCTTACAAATCAAAGTTCCATGAAAATTCATCCATATGTTTTTGTGTAAACATATGTTTTCATTTCCCTGGGATTCATGCCCAAGAGTGCAGTGGTTGGGTCATATTGGGTCATATTATAAGCACATGTTTAGCTTTGTAAGAAACTGTCATATTCTTTTCCACAATGGCCGTGCCGTTTTACATTCTCACCAGCAATATATGAGAGATCCAGTTTCTCCACATTATCACCAACATTTGGTATTATCATTATTTTTTATTTTATCTGTTCTAATAGATATATAGTGATATCTCATTATAGCATTTGCCATTATAAATGCACTTCACATTCATAAGCCTATAGTTTTCTCTCTCCTGCACAACTTTCTCTCCCTGTAGACACACAATTTTACAAAGACTTTCTGTAAAACTGCCTTCCATTTTGCTCTTCCCTTTAATCTAATCTCCAAAATATTGTAAGTCCAGCTAGTGGAGTGGAATTGGCTTGCATTTTAGGAATGAGAAAACAAATGTCTGAAGACTCTATAAAGCATACACCTTTTGGGTCTGATCATTTTTAATGAAATATTTACAGCATTTCATGGTAAGAAATTGTAGGGGCCACTTCCTTTAGTCAGGCTCATAGCTATGAATTCCATGTCCTGTCAAAAAAGTGAGGGTCATTATGTTCTGGGAGATAATTTGGTACTAAGGAATGGAACTGATTTTATTTGTCCAGATAAAGGGCTAATGAGGATATGAGATCCAGCTGTAGTGAAATCAAAGCAGAAACAAAGATTTGATTCTCATGGCTCCAGGAAATCAATCACCTGCTGTGCCATCAAAGGGACATTTGTGGCTACAGCAGCCCCGATAACTGGTGTTTGAGCTCATACTGTATGTCTTAAATGAAAAGTCTTCAGTACCACCTACTCATTTGCTTATACTACCTTAACAATATATCACCATGGGATTAGTGAGGTTGCAGAACTAGTTTTGATTGTAAAAATAATTTTAAAATACAGAACAGGCATATATTTCCACATCACATATAAATATTTTTATAATGTTACACACACTATTCAAAATCTCAGACAAATCCATCCAGTGAAAAGATTCTTTATACACCTGTGCTAAAATTTCTGAAAGTTTTATTATTCAGAGAGAAGGCAAGGAAAAGTGTGAGCTCATTCTTGAGTGGTTTTAAATCATAAAAGTAATGAATCTTATTACATTGAGCTCCACTCTAGCAGAATTAAAAAGAAAAACTATGCCATGAAGATAAGGTGATAATGGAAATCAGAAACAACCAAAAGAAAGAGTTTTAGATTTTAAAAAGCATAACTGGATCAAAATGTTCACACCTAAGAAAAATCTTTGGTCAATGAGTTAATATCTGCTTTTCTAAGAATAGAGTTTAAAGCTTAGCAATATGGATTGCCAATATATGGTTTGCTGTATAAAAAACCAACATGATCTCATTTGAAACTTGATACCCAAAATCAATTAAAAAATATTAGGAGCAATTTTGTTATTTTTTAAATTATCTGTGTGAGTGTGTGTGTGTGTGTGTGTGTGTGTGTGTGTATTTGTGTCTGAAATCATTACTGCTCTCATAACCAATCTTGAATCTCACTTGACACATCTCATCTGGCAATTAGGAAACTGATGAAATTGTAACACCCTGCATACTACATCATAAACAAGCAAGGGAAGATTTCAGAAGA
This sequence comes from Microcebus murinus, assembly GCF_040939455.1. NCBI lineage: Eukaryota > Metazoa > Chordata > Mammalia > Primates > Cheirogaleidae > Microcebus > Microcebus murinus. Next base: position 51,858,522 of record NC_134109.1, on the reverse strand, counting down.
ACTTCAGGAGCATAATATTAATAGTTAGAGAAAGAGATGTGTGGGGCAGGGGCGGGAGGGTTAGAGATAGCTTCAAAGAAGAAACAAGAAAAAAAATGTGTCTTCAAGTAAGGTATGTTCTCTTCTCCAAAGTTATAAGATATGCCAATCCCAAGATGATAAATTCCAAAGGTATTTATTATATGATGCCATCACAACCAGCCAATATCAGCCATCTGGCTGATATTAGACTTGGTTAGAATTACCATGCTGAAGCTGGGATCTTACGAATAGCATTTAATAGTCTTAAAGAGACAGAATTAAAAATTAAAGTTCAGCCACATTTAAAACTTATAGCTCATTTACGTATTAAAACAAACTCTAAATAGGCACTTTTAATATATATTCTAAGACATTTGGTTGCAGTTATAAAATGTGATTTGAGGACTGACATTTTTCCCTAAAATATAAATTTAGGGAAACTCGTAAGTTTTCTTTCTGGATTTTATAGAGAAAGAAAAAAAATTTATTTCAATGGTTTGGCTGAATTCTACTATTCATGTGTCTCTGACAGTGTGACACCATTTGCATTATTTTTCTTCCAGTAGTTGAATTGTGAAAGTTTGAAGATAAAAGGAAATCTGTATAGATACTCAAGACCCAAATGTTTCACGTTGTTCATTGACAGTAAACTTTAGAGATACACATTATCACTAGAACCCAACTTGTCCACATTGTCTCACATCTCCTGATAACTCTACCAACGGAGTACTCAGGATATCTATTTCTGTTTTGTTTGGGGGGTTTTGAGGAGTGTGCAGAGGGATTCAATGTGATCATGTGCTCAAACATATTAAAGTGAAAAGCTGCTTTCTACTTCCACACATTTTGCTATTCTGAAGCAACGGGTTTCTATATTGACCTAAAAGTGTTTTTCACATAATTAACATAAATCATAAGTGAAACCTTCACCTTTAAGTCAAAATGTTGAGAAATAGATATTAGAAACTTATATTAAAAGTGCTGATAAAGCAAGTAGTATAGATTGCAATTAATATCATTTTTCACTCCATTCAGATAAGAAGTTAAGAATAAAATTAAGCAATCATAAAACTCTTATAATGATGACTTTATTAGAAAAGAAAAATATTATTGCAGTGATATTTAAAGTATTATCATAGAAGACTACTTTATTACAACTATATATACCCCTTTAGGCATTGTTCTTTTAGCTGTCCTAGTCTATTGCTCAGCCAAACTAATAAGTCTGAACTGTTTTCTAATTCCTGTGTAAAGATGAAGGTATTGGGAACTTATCATGAATACTAAAGAAGAAATATATGCACTAGGGAAAATGCACCTGTGCATTGCTATTCTCTGTCTGACTCCCTAACTGCCACCATTAATATTTTTTGTGTTTCTCACAGCTGTCAGAACGTGCTGGCTTCTGCTTTATTCTCAGCTCCTGAACACATCTTTTCAAGTTACATGGTTTGCATGCTAATGTTCAACCAAGGCATATTACTCACTGTAATTTTGATCTTATCAAAGGCAGGACAAGGATTTTAAATGCTATAACCATTCATACTAATTAGAAGAACTATTCAACAGCCAGTCTTAGATTTCTCAAAGACTAAGGCATAAATAAAAAATGGGCCTCACAATTAAAATGATAGCAATAGCCTAGAAAATTTCAAATGCTCACATTTGTTTATTTTGTGTTTTAAATCCAATTGGGTACTATTTTCAAATAACCCCAAATCAGAGGATATACCATTTATACAAGATATGATCTGGGGTTTCAAGACAAATGCTACTTAGAGATCATTTAGCACACTTTCATGAATAAAGAATCCTGGAAAGCAGGGAAAAGTTAGCATTCTTACCCAAAGTCACACTGAGAATAAAAGGCAGAGTCAGGACTTAAAATCATACTCTTCTGTCTCCCGGCCTCACAATATAAGCTGAGACCAAAGAGAAGAAAACTCCAAAGCATTTTAAAAACTAGAGCCTTTAAAGATATGTTTAATTGCCTTGTCCTATCTAGAATCTCTGTCCAAGTCAAAATGATCAAATTTTCTTCATCACAAATTTTTTACTTTTGCTTTTTGATCAGAAAGGATCATATCACATCTACTAGATCCTACAGTAGGGGTTTTAACCCTGACGCCATCAAAAGAGCTGCAATTGATCAACAGGCTACTTTTCAAAATGTCACACTATCCTGGCACAGTCTTTTGCCACTTTATTTGGAATATCCATCATCTCAGTATTTACAAGGGCGTGGCTTTCCACACCAAACCCCTCAGAAGATACAAGTTGACTCACTTGAATGAATATTTGGAATATTAATTATTTCACCATTATTTAAATCAATTGGTGCACATGCAGGCTTACAGCCTACCCATACGCCATCTAGGTAAAGTGCACACTTGGATTTCTAAGTGTACAGACCTCTACAATCTTGAAACACGAATTAGATGAAGATCAAACCAGAGGGACATACTAAGCTTACCTGTTGCTTTTATCATGTAGAAGTGTCTACACGCACAAGAGAAGGGAACAGATGAGGGAAAGTTGCCTTGAAAAATGTTCCCACAAATCTTCAAATTAGTGATTTTACAAGTAGGTTATACTAAATAGATCATTCATAAAAGAAACTGATGAAAGATTGTGAATTTTCTATAAGATATGGGAAAGATTTATAGCTAAGTACTGTTAACTAGAAATTTTTTTCAGCCATGAAGACAAATAGGGTGAATTTCTCAAAGGAAAGAGATAAATGTTTAATTTCTCATATCTTGTATTATAATAATTGAAAATTTAGAAATCAATAAAATGTGCCAAAAATATGTCTTACATTAGTAAATAACATGGTTTCTGAGGATATATCACTAAATTCATTATGTTGAACTATTTAGGGTGATATATGGAAAAATAGAAATGTAGTAGGGAAAAAGAAAATGAAGGGGAAAAGTACAGAAAAGAGAAAAAGACCCACAATAAGTAAAATATACACTGAGTAATTAACCATCATACACCCAATAGATATAAGAATCAATGCATTTTGTGTTTGCTTTTTGGTCTGATCTCTGTGAAACATGAAGGGAAATAAAAATTTCACCTGCATTTTAAAGGAAACTTGGAGAAACACAAAGGGTGTAATTTTCATGTTCTAAGACTAAATTGTGTTCTCAAATATCAAGCTTCTTGGGAACCAGAATAAAAATATCTGCTAAGCCTTTTGCATTGTACATTCACCCCTGTAATCTCTGTTCATTATAGTCAATAAACAATAAAAATCAATATATTCTCCTCTATTTGACTGGGGAAAGAGGGCTTTAGGTAGATATCTTCAATCGTGGCCTACGAATTCAAAGTGCTTTTGTACACTAATCTCTCCCTTCTTAATGATCACAGTAATCTTGTAAAGAATCTCAGAGATACAGAAATGTCAAATGATTTAATTACTGTATTTTGTAAGTGTTGAGGATTATATCCTGAACACAAAGACAGATGGGAAAAGGCTTCAGTTCTATCACATACTTGGGGGACAATCATAAGATATGCACAAGCCTATTTGCAAACAGAATAACAAAGAGTAACACACACTTTGAATGAAGTGGTCATTTATTTTTTTGACAAGTTTAGTATTTTATTATGAATTGATTGTTTCAAAATTTCATATTGTATATTCAAATTAGACAACACTGCACACCTTCAGGTTTCATCACAAAGGATGAAAAAAGATTATCATACTTCCCTGCTAACTCTCAGATGTGACTGAACATGTAAGGCAAGGTGAGGTTTATTTCTTCAGCCTTTAATGGCCCCTTAGTTATCTCTTTCAAGTCCTCTAGTAGAGAATCTGATCTTCTGATGAGTTAGAATCCCTCCTACTATTTTTAAGTATTTTCTTTATTCCAGATGACTGTTAATAGCACTTTGTTGCATTTGTGAGGGGCCTATACCCACACATTTAGACCAGCGCACCATTCAGAGGCCATCAGGGTAAGATGCACCAGGGTTAGAGAAGGAACATGTGTTTTTTTAGCATCTGAGCTAGGGAAGTTCCTCTATTAATTGATCTCCTCTTTGTCATCCTCAAAAGTTTCTTCCCTGTTCATGGTGGTTCCCTGGTACTACCGGTACTTGGACACCAGGTCGTTCATGTTGCTCTCAACCCCAGTGAACTCTATCTCATCCATGCCCTGGCCTGTGAACCAGTGTAGAAAGGGCTTGTGAGTAATGCCCCGAGATGCACTTCAGCGATTCTTGGAGTGCCGTGCTGTTGTAGATGAAGGTGGCCATCATCTTCAGGCTGCAGAGCAGGATGTTGCACACAGCCACCTTGACGTTGTTGGGGATCCACTTCAGGAAGTGGCTGCTGTTCTTGTCCTGGGTGGCCAGCATCTGCTCATTTACCTCCTTCATGGACATGAGGCCCAGGAAGACGGTGGCCATGGTCAAGTGCTGCAGGTGGTGCAAGTAGCAGGCTGCCATCATGTTCTTGGCGTTGAACATCTGCTGGGTGAGGTCGGGCACTGTGAGGGAGCGATACTGCTGGCTGCTGTGCTGGTCAGGGGTTCGAAGACCCACATGAAGAAGCGCAGGTGGGAGAAGAGCATCATATTCATGGCCAGCTTGCGCAGGTTGGGGTTGAACTGGCCCAGGAAGTGCAACGAGGAGATGACCCCACTCGTGGTGGCCAACACCAGGTGGTTTGAGGTCCCCGTCGGTGGCTGTGGTCAGCTTGAGCGTGTGGAAGTAGGTGCAGTAGAGCGCCTTGTCGATGCAGTAGGTCTCATCCGTGTTCTCCAACGCCTGGTGGCACAGAGAGGGTGGCATCGCAGGGCCCCACCACGGTTTCTGAGACCTTGGGCTAGGGCATGACGCTGATGCCCCCCGCCCAGCGACTGGGTCAGCTGGAAGCCCTGCAGGCAGTCGCAGTGCTCGTACTTCTTGCGCACCACGTCCAGGACCGAGTCCACCAGCTCAGCACCCTCCGAGCGGTGGTCGCCCAGTTGTTCCCTGCACCCGTCTGGCAGAAAATGAAATTGTCGAGCCAGAAGAGCTGCCCAAAAGGCCGGGACCGCACACTGTCCATGGTGCCTGGCTCCAAGTCCACCAGGGTGTCCTGGGCACACATTTCTGAGACAATGACTCATTGTAGTAGACGTTGATTCTCTCCAGTTGCAGCACCGAGTCACCCACGTAGCCTCTGGCCGGATTGATACCATGTTCACTCACTTCCCAAAACCTGGTGCTGATCTGGTTCCCGCACTGGCCTGCCTGGCTGTGCACGATCTCCCGCGTGGCGCGCGGCTCTGCGCTTGGGCTCTCCGGACAGCGGCGGCAGCGACTCTGAAGTGGTCATTTAACAATATGGCATTTCCCTTAATGATCTGGAAATTAATTAGTTTCAACCCATTTCATTGTATTGACTTAGTACTGACTACTAAGATGGGGACAAAAAGCTTCTTTAGCTTATAATGATACGCTCTCTCCCTCCAAAAAAAACAAATTGATGTGAAGAAAACTTAAGATTCTATAATGTGCGGAAAAACACTTTTTCCCACATAACGGAAATGGTTTGTTGTATTATGCAGTGCACTTCATGTTTTCCAAGGCGCATATCAGTGGTTCTGCTTCATAGCACCCATATCTTTGCAGCAAGCAATGCAGGCTGTGTTTCCGTTATGACTGTCACCGTTGTTTTGACTGCCTTTAACCTGCTTGGCAACTTGAGAATTGTTTTGTCAGGATCTGCACCCATAAAGTGGCCATGGCATGGCCTTTGTTGATAAACTGTTCTCACTTCGCTGACAGATATTTTCTGATGTCTTGAATACAGCAACAGTGATCCCATAGTGACAGCTGAAACTGGAAAAATTCTATAATGCAATTTTAACTATAAGATGTAAAGAAGACACAAAAAACATAGGTTAATGGAATTGATGGGTCATAGGGTACACATGCAAACTCCCTCCAGGAATGTTTGAGAGTGCTTGTTTATGTACATCCTTGCAGATATTAGGTATCATTCTATTTAAAATCTTTGTCAATTGGATTGATTAAAAATAATATCTTGTTATAATTTGTATTTTTCTTATGAGTGCAGCTTAATATTTTCAAACCTTAAGTTGTCATTGCTGTATTTCACTATTCATTTTCTTTTTCTGTTTTTCTATTGAGGACATGGTCTTTATTGAATTGGAAGAGCACTTTATATACAGAATACCAATTCTAAAGTTGAGAATATATTAAAGGATAAATGACCAATATCTCTTTGATCTAAAATGCCTGCAACAGGATAGAGAAAATGTTATGCATTGAAATTCCAGGGGAGTTGGTAGGGAGGAAGTACATTTCTCTGCAGTCTGTACAGGAAGAACGGGTTGCTTTGGAGCTTCAATTTTGGGGGAGCTTGAGGCATAGAACAGGCATGAGAGAGACAGGGGAAAGTTGTGTGTGCATGACATAATTGAATGCAATCTAAATGTCCAACAATAGAATATTAGTAAAGTGAATTATTAATTTAATATAATATACATAATGCGATGCTATGCAATTGTGGTAGACAGCTTCTAAAATAGCCTACATGATATTCGGTCCCTGGTATTCATGCCTTTGTATTATCTTCTCCCCTTAAGTGTTAGCTGGATCTGCTGACTTGCCTCTAGCCGACAGAATATGGCAAAAGTGGTGGGATGATATCTCTGAGATTAGATTACTAAACGATTACTCTGGCTTCTGTCTTGGTCATCTTCTCTTGCTCTTTCCCTTCCTCTGATAGAAGCCAGCTGCCACACTGTGAGCTGTGGAGAGGCTCATGTGACAAGGAACTAAGAGGGGCTCCAGATAACAGCCAGGGAGGATCAGAAGTTTCAGTTCAATTACCCACAAAGAATGCAGTCCTGCCAACACCATATGTGTGAGCTTGCAAGCAAATCCTCCCCTAGTTGAACCTTGGGATTTCTGTAGCCCAAACTCATATAAATGTTTGTTCTTTTAAGCCACTACGCTTTGGGGTAATTTGCTATGCAGCAATAAATAACTTATGCAGAAGCCATCAAAAATGATAATGTAGATGTGTGATAGGTATATAGGATTGAGGAGGCGGGATAGGTTTGTTGGTGTGCACACACATAGTCTGTCCTACGGCAACACGTGTTTTTGTGTAAGCATAATTAGTAAATAGGAGACTTTTGCCAGGATAAGGTGGAGTCATGGTTCATACATGATTTTTTTTCTGGATAAGCAGAGCCCCAATAGGAGGGGTAGACTTCTAACCATCAACAGGATAGGAAAACCCTCAGCTCAGCAGCTGCACAGACAGCAGGAGTCCCTTGGCTATGTTTTTAAAAAATTTAAAACAAGTGCTTGAGAATATAAAATGTGGACAAGACTATTTATTAAGTTATGATTCATAAGATTTATAATAGGAAAAGGTTGAAAATAACCCAAATTCCATCGATATAAGATTAAGTAAACTATGGTATACCAAACAATGGAGTTCTATGCAAATATAAAAAGAACTGATGATAACTTATTATGCTATTAAGTGAAATAAAGCAAGGAGCTGAACAGTGCACCTTGTGTGTAATAAAGGGGAAATACTAATATGTATACATATTTGCTAATATCTTCAAAAAACCCTGAAAAACTTATCCAAAAACTAATTAAAAACATAATACCAAATTTTCCTTGAATTTTAATTTGAAGAAAGGAATTATAAAAAGATTTTTTAATTGAAGAAACTTGAACATGCATTTGATATTAGATGATATCAAAAAACTTTGATCAGCTTTGTTAGGTGTGAAAATGGCATATGTTTATGATTTAGGTTTGTATTTGATAGAAATATACACTGAGTTATTAACAAGTCAAATCATATGATGTCATTAATCTCCTTCAAAATACTTCACTGGGAAAAAAGGATAAGGGGTAGGTTTGAGGAGACAGATGCAAGAGGATTAGAGAAATAATTATTATTAATAAGATAACGGTCCAAGCTGGATGTTGGATACATTATATTGTTTTACTTACTTTGGGGTATGCTTGAAATTTTCCATAAAAAAAAGTTGAAATAATAAAAAAAAAATGTTAGAAGAGGGTTAGCTTACAGAACTTTCTACTCAGAGGGACACACCCCTCGACAGCCCAGCTCTCAGCTCATGGCAGGTTGCACCGTGACTCATGGCAACTTTGATGGCAGCCCCACTGGCTCAGAGTTCTGTTTCTATCTATGTTGTACATACACTCCTGTTCGACATACTCCTTCCAGTTCCAGTTAAAGGGTTGTTGGCATTGTCACCCTATTGTCTTTGCATTTTTTGTGTAATCTCCGACATGCCAGTCTGCAGTCATGTTGAATTGTCTGTCTGATGGTCCACGTTATCTACCCAGGTACCAGTGACTATTTTTGCTGGTGCTCTGGTTACAAACTTGCTTAGACTTTGAATGCACTGTCCTAACCTTAACTTCCAGTTAATCCTTGTCATTTTTAGTGCACAATTTTGCCAAATACAAAGTTTTTAGAAATGTATGCATTGCATTTTGCCAGAAATGCCTATATATGCAAAACATGTACAGAAAAGAGTAAGTTGGCAAATAATTTATATATAGCATGATTCAAATTTTGTTAAAACACACATATATATGCATAGGAAAAATATTTTGTACTTGTTCATATGCATTTTCTAACTTTTCTGCATGCATTTTTGTGGGTTTATAAAAGAAATAAGCATCCAAAATTAAAAAATAATTGATAGCCCAGAGTCTGACCATTTAGACAACTAGAAAAGTCAGATTGAATATATTGAATGTTGAATATTGTATTGAATATTCATATTCAATATCCTGCAATTGTCTGTGGCATAGAGAAGTCTCAACACTATCTGAGTGCCTCTGAAAGAGGATCTCTCTACCAACCCCACCCCTGCAGAAGTTAAATTGTCCTGACCGGGGTAAAAAGCAGAGTGGGCTGGGAGGAAGGAGGTAAACTATTCTGCATGTTATTTTGACAAGGCTACTAAGAAACCAAAAATCTGACAGAGTTATTAAGACAACATCTTAAATTGAAAGAGAAGGTTAAAAAAAAAACTCACTGTTATCAAAAAACCACCTTTGGTCCAGGTGTGATGGCTTACACCTATAATCCCAGCACTTTGGGAGGCTGAGGCAGAAGGATTGCTTGAGGCCAGGAGTTCAAGACAAGCCTGGACAACATAGCAACATAGAAACACCTCATCTCTACAAAAAAAAATTTTTTTTAATTAGCCAGGTGTGGTGGTACATGCCTGCAGTCCCACCTACTTGAGAGGCTGAGGCAAGAGGATCGCTTGAGCCCAAGAGTTTGAGGTTATGGTGAGCTATGATTGCACCACCTCGCTGCATTCTAGCCTGGGTGACAGAACAAGACCCTGTCCTCCACCACCACCACCCAAAAACCACCTTTTACTGTGACACTCACTTTAATGTATCTTTACAATATTTTTTATATATATATAACTGTCTTCACTTTATAAATGAGAAAACACTCAGAGAATTTAAGTAATTCGAGGTTATATTGCTAGTAGAAATAGAGTTTATATTTTAGAGAAAATCACATACAGTGATACTAATCAAATTATGTTATAAGCAATTTATTTTCTCAAAATTGGACTAGCTGTGGAACTTTGGGAAATATCTGCTATCTTTTTATGTTAAATTAATCTCTAGTATCTTATTTAGTTTCATGTTTCTCACAACAACCATACATAAACATTTGCCCAGATATATGTGGTTAATTCTTAATTATCCTTGCCCCCAGAATTGGAGGAAGTGGAGTGTATGTGAATAAGGAAGGTCACTTGCCCAAAGGTACATAGCAAAATGGAGGCCAAGAGTTAACTCTTCCTGTCCCTTCCTAGGAATAGGCATTGGGTCACTGCCCCCCTTTAGGGCACAACCCCTGTAGACAGTGGTCTGTCTGCCAATCTTTCTCTGTCCTTTCCCCTTCTCACCTGGGCCCTAAATACAATTATAATTTCCCACTGACCATAGATAGGTTGTAAATTATGTCTAATTACTTCATGTTTGGTTGTTTGAATACTTTTTAATTTGTTACAGATATTAATCAAGGTCTTACGTGGCATTGTAAAACTAATACCCTAAGACCTTTTCAAAGTTCACATTTTCTGTTTTAGAATTTCCACTTTCCATATCTTCCAAACTATTAACTTTCATACATGTGTAACCCTGTAAACCTTGGGAAGCTCCAATGAGTACACACTAATTTGCTGTAGCTGCTGAGCTATTTTCTCCCCTTTTAATTCTGCGCCCTAGATTCTTGCCACTCATGTTTGGCCCTTGAGACCCTCCTTGTTGCCCATCCTGCCTTCTGCTTAGGTCTTGAACACTCAAAAGAGTTAAGGGGCATTGGAAACAATAGAACTCTGTCCACCAGCCCTTTCACAGCCCTGTAACACAAATCATTGCCATTCCTGATAAAAGCCCTGAAGTCTTCCCATCATCCAATGCCTTCTAGATTATCCCTCAAAAAAATTAATTTGGGTAAGGATGATATTAAATAATGTTATTATATTTATTCTAGTATTTAAAAATTAATAATATTGGCATAAATGTTAAATCTCAGATCTTTATAAGTGCAAAATCCCATTTCCCTAGCAGGCCGTCTAGGACCAAGCTCTTCATTGGGTTGAGGTGAAAGCATGCATGTGGAACAACACAGCCAGCCTCCATCCCCCACAGAGTCTGTGTGTCGGATTCCAAGGTAGCCAAAAAGGCTTCACACAAGAGCCAAAAAGCATTTAACTTGTCAAAAGCATCCCTGAGAAAGAAAAAATTCTCATCCAGTGGAATTAGTCAGATCATTTTAGCACCTGCTTCTCATATTCTTATTTTCCATGATCTTGGCTGTTTCCCCAGTTTTCAGGCTCCTCTTGCAGCCACAGCTCTGGCTTGACTGTTCAGCTCTCCACATTTTCTCATGACTCCTATTTTCCTGTCTTTTGGCTCCCACCTTCAACCTGATGCCCACATGGCACTTTCTGGTTCTGATCCATGTTTGAACTCCCAGCCCTGCGTACTAAGGGCATCTTGCTGGACATATAGGAAGCTGCCTAATTAATGAACCTCCTGAAATATCATTGGGTACAGTAATACTAAGGCTCTATTAAAAAATATTAAGGCTCTATTATTCTGACAATTGTTAAAATGGTAAAGAAGACTTTACTCAGGACTATTACAATAGGTATCAATACCATCACAATAGGGAAGAGAAATGTGGCTCAACTCCAAATATAGTAAAGACAGCTGGGAATTTATAACTGAGGAGCAGGAGGCAGGGTGTCAGTGGGTAGGTATCAGGGGTAGGGGGATGTCGTGGCCCATTTGCAGGACAGAGGATGAACATAGAACATATAACACAAATGCACAGAATACAAAGAAAAACACATACACACATACAAACAGTTGACTCAAGTAATAATACACTGGTCCGTTTTATTTTTATACTCTAAAAGATTAAAGTTAGTTCCTTGTACGTAACCGCCCAGGCATGGCAGTGATAGCCTTAAATTCCAGAATAGCCTTAGGGAAGCAGATATCCCCTGACTCAGAATCTCAAGGTGGTTGCTCTAGGCACTAGGCATAGATAAAGGACCGAGATTAGCAAGGATGGACAAGGTGAGCCACAGGGGGCATATCTCATCCCCAGCTTCTCTTAGGGTGACCCCCTAAGATCTTCAGCTGAACCCCGGAGACTGTGCCTGGCTTAGGTCGCCCCTCCCTTGAGGGTTCTTACCCGTCATTGACTAACCAGCCATCTTATGGGGTGTATGCAGCAATAACAGGAACAATATGTTTATCGTGTGGCTTCCAGACCCTCAATGCTGTGGGGTGGGGCTGCTCTTGCTAGTTGCGGCTCAGGTCCTTTGTGATGCCTCTAGGCAACACCTTTGAGCCGTCCAGAACAGATTACTTTCAAACGCTCAGGGAAGAACACGTACATTACTCGCTAATTTTAATTCTTAAACTAGGAAAATATATGTCAGTCCCCTACAGGGGAATTCCTCATAAACCAACTTAAACAGGATTCTTGCTGAAGTCAGGCCATGCTCATCAGATATCAAGTGTGGGAGATGAGGAATTTGATTAAATATTGAGGGTGATCAAATATCAAGAGTGGAGAGACTCTCCCAAAACTAATTTAATAGGACTCTTGCTAAGACTAGACTCAGCAGGCCAAAGACAGAGCCCTAGTTGAAAAGAGAGCTCAGAGAAGCTTGTCTAAAGTTTGGTCAAAGAGAAAGTCTTTGTCAGCCCACAGCAGCATCTGTAAACAAAAAAAGGAAAGGGAAGCAAGTTAACATATTTTTAATGACTATCTGATTGTGACACCATGTCACTGCATAGTACTTTGTATATATCATCTCACTTAACCTTACAAGGAAGGTGTCATTATCCTCATCTTACATACAAAGAAACTGAGGCTCAAAGAAATTAAATAATTGACTCCGGGATCAGAAGTCCGGGATTAGATGTTGACTTTTTCCCATACCATCTCTATTGACCATAAACAAGTCACTAACCTCTCTCAGTCTCAGTTATGTGCAAAATGGACACACTATACCTTTCTCCTAGAGCTTTAACTATTATCTAATGTGGGGATGACTCCAGAATCGCTCTCTCAAATCCTATTTCTAGATTCATATCTCAACTGCCTACTTGATAGATACTCCTCAAAATTAACATCCCAAATTAAACTTATTATCCTGCTTCAAAATATCTCCTCTTCTTTCTAAATTCTTGATCTCATTAGATGATAACTATCATTTTCCAAGCTAGAAACATGAGAGTTATACTCAATTCCAGGCACTAAAATAATTGATTCATAAAAAAAAGAAAACAAAAAATGGAATCTGGTCATATTATAGTGCCAGGTAAAAACTCTGTTAATCCTTCACCACCTACTAGTAAGACCCAAAGTCCTTAACTAAACATACAAAGCCTTTCACATTCAGCCTCAACTTCTTGCAGAGCACCACTTCTAACTGCCCCTCTCCAGGGAGGGCCCATTCAAGGAACTCTCCTTCTGTATCACCTGCTCCCTCTCTGAAATGTTCATCTGGTAAAATACCTTCAAGATCCAGGCCAAATGGCATCTTCCTCCTGCATGCCTTTGGCATCATCTGCCTGCTCCAGATTCCCACAGCACTTTGCTCATGCCACTATCATAGCCTTTGCTATGGTCTGTGTCCCCCTAAAATTCACATGTTGCAGTCTTAACCCCCAAGGTGATGGAATTAGGAGGTGGGGACTTTGGGATAGGATCAGTACCCTTACAAAAGAGACCTCAGAGAACTCCCTTGCCCCTTTTACAATGTAAGGACATGGTGAGAATACGGCCATCTATGAACCAGGAAGTGGGCCCTCACCAGAATCTGTCAGTGTCTTGTTCTTGGACATTCCAGCCTCCAAAACTATGAAAAATAAAAGTTTGTTGTTTATAAGCTACCCAGTTCAGGGTATTTCATTATAGCAGCTCAAAAAGACTAAGCCCTTAACCACAGAGGAAGTGAAAGTCTCATACACCTGTTTCTCCCATCAGACTAGAATCTTCTTGAATACAAAGACTATATGTGAATCACGCTTATGTCCCCTGAGTCTTACTTAATCTAAAATATCATTATACCTACAATTCATTTCCTAAACTACAAAATTATAGAAAATAAAACAGTTCTCTTTATCCATCATTTAAAATAAAGAAAAATGAAGACAACTGCAATTCAGCATGCAATGTTAATTTAAACTCAGTAAGGTTCCCATTCATTTAAAATTAAGGAAGAGTAGGATCCAAAATACTTTTCCCCTAGGATTAAAACACATTATTGTATAATTATAGACAACATTTTAAAAATTAAAGTGTGTTGCTTCTTTAGGGGCTTGATTTCTTTTGTTCCATTTACTATTTTTATAGCATGTATGATAAGCTTCCTAAAGTCATTTCCTAAGTAGTTACAAGAATAAAAGAAATTCAAATTAAATACCTTGAAGTTTTTCCTTAGGAACAACTCATCCCTGCCAATGACTTCCCAACATATTTTCTGAGTTACTATAATTTTAAAGTAAAGAATTAAATTCTGAAGTAGAAAAAAATTTTAAAATAACTCTGCACTTAAGTAATCCAAAATGGCCTGATAACAACTTATAAACAAAAGCTCATCATTATTTGAGATAGTTTTCTCTATTTTAGTTATAAAACAGATGAGCTACAAATAGTCTAAATTGTTAATGTCTGCAAAATGCAATTGTTTTAATTATTACATAATCTACCTGTAAATATCAATTTTCATTATTAAATAATACCTTAAATTATTATATAATCTAAATAATTATCATATAATTTATCACTAAATTCTGCAGTCTCTCTTTATGATCCACACTGACCCATCTAGAATTACTGTGAATTACATTTTAAATCTGAGATTTATAACTTTTTCTGTGCAATGCATTTCAACAGACAGAACCATGTGAATTTATGCTTACTGTTCTTTAGTATGGAACTTAATATAACTTCTTTGCCCTAATCTACATTTGGCAACTGCACTATATTGTAAAGAATATTTACGTGCTTTCCAAAAAAACTGAAACACAGTTTTCTGTAGGTAATTTGCCCAACATCATTCCTCCAGATGATATAGCCTAGTTAATTGCATTTCTGTGAAAAAGAAATGTGATCTACCTTTTAGGTATATTTTACTTTGCCAGAGACTACTGGTTGCCTACTCAATATCCATGCTACCCTTTTTCTCAGTCAACAGAATTCCAATTCTGTGGCATCATCTATGTGATCAGAAGAAAAAAAACAAAACACCTCCCTTGTAGATAGAGGTGCCCATGGGGTAGAGAACAGGGCAATGCCATGGAAGTGGAAGTTGTTGGGGCTTCCAGAGATGCTCCAGAAAAGGGGTGTTTGACTCAGCTGACATAGTCATTTTTGTCCTTCGTTCTTCCTCCATTTTCTTTCTTTACATCTTGAGAAAAGGGCCAAAAGAATTACAAACATCTTGGCCCTGACACCCTAAGCCGCCAAGCCAATACCAACAGTCAGGCTTTTCATCACATAAGAAAAATAAGCCCCTATCTTGTATAAGCCACTGTTATTTAGGTTTTCAGTTTCATGCAGCTGCACTGAATCCCTACCAGAAATTTATACCAACATAGCAGTGCCTGTTACTCGAATCGCCCAGTATACCTATCTGCACAGAAGAACAGCATTGGTTTACACGCATGGATTTTGTTAAATTTTAAATTATAGCACCTTATTAAAAGCCATCCATTAGACAAATTCAATTTTGCCTATATATGAAAATCTTTTGAAACAGTAGACTCCAAAAGAAGAGCACAGGGCACAGTATATAGTAAAGAAGCAAGACAGAGAAAAGGAAGGTCAGCATCCTCAAAGACAGATTCCTTCACAAGAGAGCACTGAACGAGAATTAGGCAGAGTCCAACAGAGCTGTTTCTGAAAATAATGACTATGTTAAAAAAAAAAAAAGAAAGAAAAGAAAACACTGAAGAAAAAAAAGACCAACAACAGTGTAACCTTTGAAATGCACAGAATGTTACAAAAACAATGATTTGCTGTATATATCTGTTCTTTAAATGGTACCTTCATTATTTTGTTTGAAATGTATTTATTCTCAAGACATTGGATATACGCGTATATATACTCATATATAAACACAAGTCATATATAAAAGATTTTGGACTCATTTTCTCATTCACTGAAAATTTGTTAAATGCCTGCTGGGTACCAGACACTATTCTAGGCCCTGGAGATATCTTGGCTATCAACAATATCGTCCAAGCTTCTGTTCTTAAGGAGCTTAGTATGGTCTGAAGGGCAGGGAAACGGACACAAACAACAAGTTA
Organism: Microcebus murinus; assembly: GCF_040939455.1. Taxonomy (NCBI): domain Eukaryota; kingdom Metazoa; phylum Chordata; class Mammalia; order Primates; family Cheirogaleidae; genus Microcebus; species Microcebus murinus. The sequence goes on along the minus strand of NC_134109.1, from coordinate 51,842,601 downwards.
AAGAGTGATAAGTGCTGAAGAGGAAAAGAAAGAGGGAAAAGGATGTGAGGTGGCAGGAGTAGGTACAATTTTAGGCAGGATGACATTTAGTAAAAATCTAAAGGGGGTGAGAAAACAACTTACGTCAACTTACGTTGATATGTTGATATTTAGGGAAGGAACATTGGGGGGGAGACAACAAAGCAAAGGTATGAGGCTGGAGTGCTTACCTGGTGTGTTCCATTCTGGGTGCAGCCAGGGTAAGCACCAATTTTGGAACAATGTGATGGTGTCACGTCTCAGGCATCCTATTCATTTGCTCAACATTCATCTATAACGTAAAAAATTCACATTTGACCCTCAAAGTTCCCAATGATATTCGAGGGAGTAAAGTGAAAATTGTTCCAAATAGAAATCAACACCCAATTTCATTGCCAAATAACTGAAAGACTAAAATTTTATTTACATTTTAAAACTTGTGTTTACCAAGCTTTTAAAGGGACAGTGCACTCACATTTTTTAAAGGGGGGTTTCTTATATGGAACGTTTTATAAAACAATAGCAGCACTAGAATTCTTGATATAGCAAGAATTCTATATCAAGAATAGAATTGATTCTTTTCTTTTGCTTTTAAATAAGAAAGAAAATTTGCTTTTAAATAACTGATCAAAAGGAATTGTATTCTCATATCGTTACAAATTTTTTAAGTGAGAGCAGTAAAATATTTCTCGAACTTTTTAAATCTCAAGTTTTCAGAAATGTGCTACACACATTAAGTACTAGTTTCAACTTTTAGAAGATTTTTATCCTGTAATACAAGTAATTTTCTGAAAGAGTATTGCTTGTGTGAAAAAAAAATTGAGCACCTCTCTCAATTTCAGAGTATGTCTGAAAAAGTATCCCTTAAAAGGGTTATACTCTTAGGGGTCAGAAATAGCAGATTGAGGTTTGTAATGTGTATCAAATGGAAATTTTATTTTGATAGACTTTATATCACTCCAATTGCCCCACTGAAATGGAGATATAAAAATACTAAAATCTGCTGCATTAAAATGTTAAACTTGTTGCTCTAAAATGAATATATCTTGACTGCCTATGTGCTTGGGGTGAGTCGTTTATCCTCTTATTCTCCCACAGAGAATTTGATTGCATTCAAACTATTCAAACCAGCTGGAGAATTCAGCTACCTTTGGGAAAGCTGCTGTCAAAGAAGGATCTGTGAAGAGCACTCCTGTCCTGACAAGAGTTTGAATGTGGCCCGAGGAGGCCATCATCACCTCTTCACTGCTAAGAAAGCCAGAGTAGGCGTTGCACCACCTTCTTCAGATACTTCTAGCACTTGTGAATTTACCATTCTAGAAGATGAGAAAATGGATTTTCGTATGTCCATGCTTATTTTCAAATTCAAACCATTTAATTTAATCTACTTTATAGGTCCACAAGTTCCAGTATTGTAAGTAAATAAATGATGACAATTGTCTCTTTTATAGATCTTTATCCTAAAAAATAATCATAGCATACTCTTATATAGTATTTATATCACAGGTACTGTTTCAAATATTCTAAAACTATCATTAATACTTCATTCAATCCTCCTGCCAACCAGAGAAAGTAAGTGCCGCTATCATTTTACACAAAGAAACTAAACATCCTTCAGTGGTCTGAAGTAAGAAAAAAAAAAAAAAGAAAGAAAGAAAGAAACTAAACAACATGGAGCTAAGTAACTTGCCCAACATCACACAACTGGTAAGTAATAGAGCCAAGATTTAGACCTGGCAGTGTGGGCTCCAGACTCTGGACTTTTAACCATGATGCTATTGCTGTTTAGCCCATGTTCTCAGTGCTATGTTCTCAAGTGAATTACAACTACAAACTGAGAATCTGTTATTCTACAGATATGTAACTGTGCATAAAGCAGGGTGCTGCTAGACAATGACAGGTAGTCAATGTACTAATGTAACAGAGGGAATGGCCTGGAAAAAATGGCAGGGCCATTTTTGTCTCTGAAGCCTGCATCCCTGTCTTAGGCCAGTGGTTGGGAAGGGCAGGGTCAATCCTTTGTGCAACAGGAGATGGCCCAGCCCAACCTGGTGAGGGGAGATTCTGGGCTGAGGTCCCGGGATTGTCTGCAGCAGAGGTGGGATGATAAGAGCTGTCAATTATAGTTGCCTGAAGCTGAGAACCCATCCTTTGGAAGCTCTGTATTTCTGCAAATGTTCAGGAAATTTGAGTTTTTGAGACAAGAATGCTACCATATTTTCTCCTTTGCAGGCAAAGTAAACTTTCTTTTTCCTTCCTCCTCAAACTGCTTGTCCTTGTTATTTAGCCTCATGGACAAGTGGCCGAGTTTTCGGTAACACTTACCTGATGATAGAAAATGTAAGACATAAATCCACTGAAACATATTGAACACTCTTGACTCGTAAACAACAGCTAACTAAGCCAAGTGTATAGAACAAAAACTCCATATGAGTTTAGAGGAAAAACACCCACACCAAGATTATTAGCAAAGGGTTCAAAGTGAGAGTGGGTTTTGAAGTGTCCTTGAAAAAAGGATGACTAAGATTTGAAAAGGAGAAAGGTGTAGAAGGGAAGGTCAGCTTGAGCCAAGGACATGAATAAAGAAAGCAAAGTTGTGTTAACAGAACAGAAAATCACATCAATTGCTGGGGAAGCAGATTCATTAACACCAACTGATGGTCTAAGGATTCATTCATAGATAGATAGATAGGCAGACAGAGGGATACATGTTCTTTGAGCATCTTAGAAAAAAAATAAGTATTTAAATGAAGTCTATTGCTATTACTTTTGGTTAAGGATTTTTCTTTCACCCAATTCTAATTTTCAAATTAGAGAAACTGCTACTTCTCTTGAAAACTAGCCCCTTGACTTCAGATTATTCAATTACAGAATCAGAAAATTAGAATTAAATCAGATGCTTTGGCTCACACTTGTAATCCTAGTACTCTGGGAGGATGAGGCAGGAGGATCACTTAAGCTCAGGAGTTTGAGATTAGCCTGAGCAAGAGCAAGACTCCTTCTCTACTAAAAATAAAAATTAGCTGGGCATCGTGGCACACACCTGTAGTCTCAGCAACTCGTGAGGCTGACCCAGGAGGATCTCTTGAGCCCAGTAGTTTGAGGCTGCAGTGAGCAAGACTGTCTCAAAAAAACAAAAAAAGAAAGAGAGGGAGCTGTGATCCAATCCAATCCTGACACTTACCTGCTATGCGACCTCAAAAGAGTTACTTAAAATTTCTAAACCCAAGTTTCCTTCTCTGTACTAGGGGGAACACAGTACCTCTCTCATTTGGTATGCTGGGAGAATTAAAATAAGATAGTGTCCATAATTCACTGAATATCAGTAATAGAGCTTGGCCAAAGTAGGCTCTCAATGAACATGGTTCTCCCACTCCCCTCGACTGCTTCCCTACACACATACACACACTATTACTTTTAAGGGGATTCTTTAGACCATCTTGTACACTCTTCTTGATTCAAAAATGAGAAAAGCCAAGGCCAATAATGTGAAATTATATATCCCTAATAATTTGAAGACCGAGGACTGGTTCTATCTAATTTTATCTTTTACCTTGCTGGAGACAAAATTCTCATTCCTTCCATTCATAGACTGTGACCACATTTGAAACTGCCATTAGAGAAAGCACCTCTGCTCTAAGGTTGAGCTCTCTTGCAAACATCCTGCCTGTTTGCTCTTAACTGGAGCCAACCACTGACTTCCAGATTCCCTGGGTCTAAGTTTATTTTAGACGCTCTTCCCCTTCCAGAGCCCTCACAATCTCAACCACAGCTCAGTTCTGCTCCTGACAACCCTCTAGCATGGTATGAAGTTGCTTCAGGGCATACTTTAAATTGAATCTACAAAGGAAGAATGAAGTGGAGAACAAAAGCAATATTCCAGATAATATTGACAAATCCTTCGCTGATTTTAAAAAAGTCTCAACTCAGATACATTGAATACCCAATAAAATTTACTGAAGGATAGCTCAGCTACTAATTTCACTCTGCCAATATAGACACAGCATTATAGCCTCAGGACATCCTCAAAAATATATGTACATAAAGGTAACTCTAAAGGAAATTATACCTTCTGCATCACTCTCTTCTTTTTTACTAACACTCTCAGATGCCAAGTAATTTTTCACTTTCTATGATGGATATCCATACTTAGAAAATGCTCTATCAGTTATTTGTACTTTAATATGAAATTAAATACATATGCTACCTCTCCTGCTAGTATTTACATTTGAAGTCTTATAACCAGCTGTGGAAAGAAAACCCTTGTCATATGTTAAGACGACTTCAAGCATCATCAGCCAGGTGAAAGGAAGATAAGAAAATAAATGGCTAATTCTCTAAAACCACAGAGACTCCCCACTTACACGGCTATGCAAAACATCAGCTCCACAGAAAGGAAATCATAAAATACTTTGGCGATTACATCCTTAAGATGCTTTCATATGTTACTCCCCAGAAAGCTGAAAATATAGCTAATAAAAATTATTTTACATTATACTAAGCTAAAAAGATCACTGGATACTTACTATTTCATTGCATGTATGTTGTTGCCTAAGAAAAAAACAGCACTAATTGAACTCATTAACCAAGTAAATGCAATTCAGGTTTCCTTACTGGTGTATTCCTTGATTCCTGGCCAAATCTTTTCCTCTTACCCCCATCACATCCTGTTCCTCCAGGTTCAATCTTTGATGCCTCAACCTAGTCTTGCTTCTTGCCCAACCAAGTACTAGTTCTTTCTTGGCTCACCTGATTACTGGGGTAACAAATTCTATCTACCCAGATTTTGTAGCAATTATTGTCATATTCAGATCAGCCCACAAAGTGATCAGCCCTCTGTCTCCCAAGCTATTATGTTCCCTTTGTTAAATCATTCTGCTTCCCAGTCCTTCTCCTTGACGACAGCTGAGCTCTTCATCCCGTTTAATAGCAACAGCCACAATAAAAATAATGGCTAGCTAGCTTTCACAGAGCCTATGCTGTGCAGCATTTTGTTGAGTTTTTTTAATATATACTATTGCATTTAACTCTTGTAACAATCCTGACATAAGTATTATCCCAACTTCACAGATTAGGGAATTGAGAATAAGGCAGTTAAATAATCTACCAAATCACACAGATAAGAAATAGCAGAACCAGGACTATTTGAATTCTAAATCCTGTGTGTAGTGCATAAAGGTTAGCATGCCACTTCCATCTGTCCCTAATTAAGGTGCCCAGGTGAGTACAGACAAAAGTGACTCTAGGCACATGCTGGAGGAATCCAATACCTCCAAAGTAATTTCTCTACTTTCACATTTTCTGTAAATAGGTTGTGTAGACCTTAACATTCCTATTTTTTCAACTTCCAGAATTTCTCAAAGCTTCCTCTTCCCATTATAGCCCATCAACTACTCAGCTCACAAAACTCAGGGTCCCACACGCTTGACACATGCCCATCTAGCAGGCAGTATTCTCACACAGCATGGATATTAGTATATCTAAGTCACATCTACACTTACAACGACTCCATTTATTGCTCAGGGGTTATAATATCCATACATGTGTGAGAAGAAGGAGTCTGTCACAAAATATCACTAGATTTTTAGTCTGTAGCATTTGAATGCAAAATCTGTTCATAGGCAAAAACTCATTAGCAATCTAAATTCATTTAGCTTTATTAGTTGTTCCCTTAAATTAAAAGTTAGGGATAATTACATTTTGATAATCCCTAAGCCACTTCTGACAGACTAAGCCTAGTACATATCTGAAAATGACACTTGTATAATATCCGCTTGTGAGACAAAACTGGGGATTAAAATTATAAACTTGCATTTTAATGTTCAAATACATAAAAGGAACCAAAATAATGCAGATATCCTTCGTTACACAGAAATTGCTCATGTAGAATTTTGGATATTCAGAATTAAAAACCAAAGGAAAGGCTTTGATACCCAGCCAGTCAATGAAAAATAAAAATAAGCTTTACATTTTGCTGTTTTGCTCAGTATTCATCCATAAGCAAAACATAGCCTATTCCTCACTAGCTTATGTGCCTTTCAAAAATGCATTTGATTTGAAAATAAAATTTAAAACTAGGAATATCAAGTTGACACAAGCAAATAGAAAAGTATTCCATGCTCATGGATTAGAAGAATCAATATTGTTAAAATGTCCATACTCCCCAAAGTAATCTACAGAGACAATGCAATGCCTATCAAAACACTAATGATATTTTTCACAGAATTAGAAAAAACAAGCATAATATTCATAAGGAACAAAAAAAGAGCACAAATAGCCAAAGCAATCCCAAGCAAAAAGGACAAATCTGGAGGCATCACATTATTCAACTTCAAATTGTACTACAAGGTAATAGCAACCAAAACAGCATGGTGCTGGTATAAAAGTAGACAGACAGAACAAGAGAACAGAATAGAGAACCCAAAAAAAGCCAAATACTTACATCCAACTGATCTTCAACAAAGCAGACAAAAGCATACACTGGGGAAAGGACACCTTATTCAATAAACGGTGCTAGAAAAATTGGATAGCCTCATGCAGAAGAATACAACTGGGTACCTATTTCTTACCATATACAAAAATTAACTCAAGATGTATTAAAGACTTAAATGTGAGATGCAAAACCATAAAAAATATTAGGAATAAACTCAGGATAAACCACCCTTGACATTGGCCTAGGTAAAAAAATGAATGACTGGGATCGCAAATCAAATAAAACAAAAACAGAAATAAATAAATAGGACTTAATTAAACTAAAAAGCTTCTGCACAGCACAAGATATATTCAACAGAGTAAATAGAAAACCTACAGAATTGGAGAAAATATTTGCAAGCTATACATCTAACAAAGGCCTAATATCCAGAATCTAAAAGGAACTCAAACAAATCATCAGGAAAAGAAAACAAATAATCCCATTAAAAAGTGGGCAAAAGACAGGAACAGACGTTTTTCAAAAGAAGAGCTACAAATGGCCAATAAACATATAAAAAAATGCTCAACATCACTAATCATTAGGGAAATGCAAATTAAAACCAATATGAGATAACACCATACCCCAGTCAGAATGGCCATTATTAAAAATTCAAAAATAATAGATGTTGGTGCAGATGTAGGGAAAAGGGAATGTTTATACACTGTTGATGGGAATGTAAATTAGCACAGCCTCTATGGAAAGCACTATGGCAATTTCTTAAAAAACCAAAAGTAGATCTACCATTCAATCCAGCAATCTCGCTACTGGGGGTCTACCCAAAGGACAAGAAGGCATTTCATAAAAAAGACACTTGTATCTGTGCATTTATCACAGCACAGTTCATAATTGCAAAGATATGGAAGCAACCTAAGTGCCCACCAACAGATGAGTGGATATAGAAAATGTGATATATGTGATATATATAGCACCCCATGACATATATATATATATATATACACACACACACACACACACACACACATACCCCATGATATATATACATATACACCATGGAATACTACTGAGCCATCAAAAAATGAAATACAGGCAGTCATCAGGTTATGGGTGACCAGACTTACAGCATTCCATACCTACAAAAGAGTTCCCAAGGCTCCCCATAAGGATAATTTATAATTAATTAATTTAATTAATAATTCAGGAACTACTTTCTTCCGTTCATCAAGCCGTTACTGGCTTGGCGTAAGCAGTTCATTGGTGCAACATCTTTATGCTAGCGGCTGGTCTCACGGATAGCTAGAGAAGCAGCTGATAGAAACGCCAGATCATGAAGAATCAGAAGACGCAGAGCCAAAATAGTTTACAACAAAAGAATTAACTGAAGCCTTTTGTCTCATTGAAGCAGGATTTGCTAAGCTTGAGGAGCAAGATCCTGACATTGAGCAGTTTACAAGTGTTTACCAGGCCATTAGGACATCAGCTGCTATGAGACTATTTATGATGAAAAAAAAAGAGAAAGGTTGTGCAAACAACCCTAGATACCTTTTTCAGGAAATTGACTTTCCAAGCTCCCCTCCTCTAGCAACAGAATCAAATCCTGATTCTCCAGCACTCGCTCCATCCTTTCTAGCACTATTGCCATCTCTTTCGATTAATGTAAGTCTACCTTCTTGCCTCAAAAATGCCCCTTCTAGTAAGCCAGACATTGATGCAACATTAGATGAGTGTTAATAACCTTTTATATATTTTTTGAACTTTCTCTTATTTTTTATCTAAACTTTTTGTATTAGTTTGTTATGTGGTTTGTTTGAATTAAAAGAAAGATCACAATAGTTTCTGTAACATATTATTATAGTATGGGGGTATTATTAGAGTATTACACCATATTATTATTACCACATATGAGCCATTATAACATTGTTACTATTATTATTATCATATATGTGCTGTTCATCAAGGATCTGAGTTACATACAAATCGGACCTAAAGATTTTCTCAAAATTTACCTTGTCTGTAACCCAAGGATTGCCTGCAATGTCTTTTGCAGCAACTTGGTTTGAACTGGAGGCCATTATTCTAAATGAAGTAGCCCAGGAATGAAAGAATAAATACCACATATTCTCACTTATAAGTGGGAACTAAGCAATAGATATGCATGGTCATACAGAGTGACTTAATGGACATGGGAGACTCAGAAAGGTCAGGGTGGGGTGTGGGATGAAAAATTACCTATTAAGTACAATGTAGACTTGCAGGTGACAAGTATACTAAAAGCCTAGACTTCTACACTGTGCAATTCAGCCATGTAACAAAAAAACACCTCTATTCTCTATATCTAATAAATAAAAAAAGGAAACTCAAAAATACAAAATAAAAATATGGCTGAGCATGGTGGCCCATGCCTATAATCCTAGCACTTTGGGAGGCCAAGGTGGGAGGATGGCTTGAGCTCAGGAGTTCGAGACCAGCCTAAGCAAGAGACTCTGTTTCTACTAAAAGTAGAAAAATTAGCCAGGCATTGTGGTGTGGGTCTGTAGTCCCAGCTACTCAAGAGGCTGAGGCAGAAGGATCGCTTGAGCCCAGGAGTTTGAGGTTGTTGTGTGCTAGGCTGATGCCACAGCATTCTAGCCCAAGCAACAGAGTGAGACTCTGTCTCAAAAAAAAAAAAAAAAAAAAAAAAAAAAAGACAATATATATGCATATGTATATAAAGTAAAAATACTAATATCAATTGCTACCAGTATAAAGATGATACAATTCAATAAGTATGCCAATAAATATTTTAAATTCTAACTATGAGAAAAATATTCTGATAAAAATAATGGTTCTTTCTACATGAGTGTGCTGTCATAGCTCATTGTCCATGGGACATTGGCTTTCGTCACACTCCTAGTAATAGTGGCACCTATTCATACCCTCTTGTGAACCCTGGTATGTCAGTGTGATCGGAAGCCACAGTGAGACATAAATTTGTAACTATGAGAATAGGTTCCTTGATACAGAGCTGATGTGATTGAACAATGACTTTGGCTTTGACACAGTTTTCCTAGGACCAACTAAACTTGTTGAATTAAACTAACAACAATATATTAATAATAGCTCTTTATACTCATCTAATTTTACTGTTGCACAATATCACATAAAACACCTGATCAAAGAACCCAAAATATCTTTTAAAATAAAATATCTCCATTTTGCTTTTGCACACATAAAACCCAAACCACCTCATTTTCATTGTCTCATTCTACATCCCTAACTACCCCTTCTATACATTCCACTTCAGGCGAATGTGTCCGAGGCCTCCTCATCCACCCATCTCATATCCCCCTCAAGCAGAGATTGGAAGACCTCATACTCATGTCTTCCAAAGCCCATGTGTCCTCTTTCTTATCATTAACAGAGCTCTTTAAAACCCACCGTTCAACATACTGTTGAACTTGAAAGATGAATCATTTGCATATATCTTCTCCTTAAACCATGATGCCACTATAGTGACAAAAAGAAAGAAAGGTATAACAAACACAAGGGCAAGGAGAGGTAGGGGTGAGGCAGAAAGTTGGAAATAGAAGTGATTGAAAGCCTGTGTAGAAAGGGAGCACCCTCTCCCGGCTCCTCCCTCACTGCAAGCAGCCTTGTTGCTAGCCCTACCCACCCACTCCTGACTCCCATCCCACTCACCAGTGGAGACTAGAGGTTTATTTTTTTATAGAATAAACCTGAGAGGCCTCAGGCTCAAGGACCCCAGGAGCACAGAAGAGGAGTGAGGCAAAGTGCCGGAAACAAGATCTTTAAATAAAAGTCTGCATCCAAAATGCTGGGACCACCTAACCTTTCACCACATGTTCTTCCCAGAATGCTGGCCACTAGGCTTATGACCCCTCACTAGAAACTGGAGGAGTTTTCTCTGATGAAAAACGAACAATCCCAGAGAAAGGGCCAACAGATGCTGACATTTGGAAGCCTTCCCCATCCCCCAGCCCGATCCCAGCTAAAAATCCAACTCTTCCAATTGCCCTAAAATGACACTCACCAATACGTAAGTGTTGGCCTCATGGACAAGGAGCTTTCAAACAGCGTTTCAGTGTCCTGCTCATAAACATAAATATAAATCTGCAAGGATCACCAGGAAGTCGAGGAAAGTCTCCAACATGAAAGACAGAGAAGAAAACAAACAGACAAAAAACAGTAGCCTGGAGGAATCAGAAAAGGGGTGGGATACAAAACAAATAAAACTCCATAAGTAATGTCTTAAAAGACATAAGAAAATATAGCACTTTTTAAAGCAAACACAGTATGCTAATCCTTTTTACAAAAGGTAAAATTAGAGAAAAGAAAGAACCCTTGGAAACTAAAACATTATCATGGAAACAAGACTTTTAAAAAATGGTTTGGAAGGCAATGTTGAAAAACTCTCCTAGAAAATAGAACAAAAAATAAAGAAATGGAAAATAAGTCAAAAAAAGGTAAAGACTTAGAGAATTCTTTGAAGATACTTATTATCTGACTAATAGTAACTTCAGAAAGAGAGAAATGAAAACCAGAAGGAACTAATCAAATAAATAATTCAAGAAAAATTCCCAGGACTGAAGGATCTAACCCAAATTAAACAGGAAGGACCTCCCCACCCCTGCCATGGCTGGGGAAGGCCTGGAGGTAATACTGGGATCTGGCCAAAAACCCCAAAGGCCAGCTTTGAAGAAAACCTGGTGAAAGGAAGAGTCACAAATCATCTCCATACTATACGAGACACAAAAATAGCAGAAGACATAACTTTCATTTCTTTTGGTTAAATAACAAAGAGTGGAATTATTGGATCAAGAGGTCATCCAGGGTTGGTCCGAGTGCAGTGGTGTTTACAACTAATTGATCACAACCAGTTACAGATTCCTTTGTTCCTTCTCCACTCCCACTGCTCCACTTGACCAGCCTTTAAAAAAAAAAAAAAAAAAAAAAAAAAAAAAAAAGAGGTCATCCAGGATCTGCTGGTGGGCCTCTTGAAGGGTCTTCTTCTCCTTGGTCAGCTTTGCAATGGTTTCATCCAGGTCTGCCATCTTTTCTGTGAAGTTTTTCACCTGCAATGGGAGAACTTGCTACATTGAGCTACGTGAGATTTTCTGATCTTCCTGACTACAGTGAGGATGACATGAGCTCTTGCATGCTACAGAATAAAGGAGGAAAATCCTTCTGCATTCCACCTATAATAAGGAAGCATAAACTAAAGCTACAAGGACTATAATTTCCAAAAGACCATGATTTACATGCAAATAACAGATTGTCAGAGAGTGTACTTTGCTCTTTAAATGGTATGTCACTGATGCACTGATCCTACTAGGAGCAAATTGTTGCTTAAGACAAAAAAGGGAATGCTGGAAGGTATTCATGCTCTCAAAGAACTCACAACCCAGAAGAGAAATGAGAGCAGGGAAGACAAATAACTACAATCCCCCCTCCTCACCCTCATCTTAGTGCTCTACTGGGCCCTTTTCCAGTATTTTTCTTTATATATCTGTTTGTTTGTGAATTTATTTTCTTCCTTCTTCACTAGAGCATAAGTCAAATAAATCTCATTCCCTGCCAAATCTGACCAGCATTGAGAGTATTTTCTGGTGCATGGTAGAGATAATAAATATTTCCTGAATGAAGTTCCATGAAGAAAACACAAGATTAAACACATGAATTACTGCTTTTCAAAAGTTAGATTCCACATTTAGGTCTTTATTTTTCACATTGTCTGATGAAGAACTGTGCTCCGGATTCACATGGATCTGCAGGGTTCAAGCGTTGGTTCTGAAATGTGCTGCCGTGTGGTCCTGACCACACTGCCTGGCTTTTGACAGCTTCTGCTGCCTCCCCCACTGTAATTCTGTGATCACGGAAGAACACAATTCAGGTAAGACACTCGGCGCCATGCACGGTAACTGTTAGCTGTTATGGAAACAGACATTTGAAGCCCAGTCTTCTTTAATTCATCCCTAGCGAGAAATGATAACTGAAAATGGGAACTTTAGGCCCTGATTGGCAGGGCCTAAAGTTTCAATAAACCTAGAAGGGATGAGGGGCCGTTGACTTATGACCTTTGAGAAGATGAGTCCTCAGCTTGTCATCACATCCTGTTGGAAGAAGAGAAAAAGATTAACATATACTTCCATAAAGTTTAAGATAAATCAACAATTAGTCTGTTTTCTCTCACCTGAATTTTAATTTCTCTCTAAATCTCTTTATTAAGATGAGCAAAGAAATTTCCTATAATATTGAAAAATGTGTTTTACTAGTTCTAAGGATTGTCGATCTATAACCTTGAAGCTACAAATAGTTTTATGAAAAAATTACATGTTACATTAAAATTCTTTTCTTGTTATTGTTTGTAGAAAGCTGTGTTAGCTCACTCAAAGTGATAAACTATATTTGTAATAAGAGGGTAATTTTACCCAACAACCTTGTGATAATGAACTCACCATGACTTCCAAAAATAGCTCCAATTTACTCAAGCAATATTAAAGGACTTTTGGAATTAGGAGTACAGCTAAAGGAATTTCCTCCTTGGTTTTACAGGTAAACTTAAAGTGACTAAGAATAACTTTAAAACACAATGCAAGACTTGATTTACCTTGAGAATATTATTGTTTATTCTGTTGAAGTAATTTTAAATTTCATTCTTCTTATCTGAGGCATCAATAATTCTAACTAAAAGAGTTTTTAATGTGTATATAAATATGTGTGCTATATTTATATAATCACTAAATAAATATTTTAGGAAACAAATTTAAAAATTTAAAAATAAAATAGACAAGCAGACTAAGTGCCCAGTGTTATGAACAAACTACCCACACAAACACACACACAGAACCCCAAAACTCATCACTGTGAAACTCAGAACACTGATGAGAAAGATTGTAAAAGGATCCAGAGAAAGAAATAGTATATATAAACACATATACACACACACATATATATGTATCAGTCATGTGCCGCATAACATTAATGACATTTCAGTCAATGAAGAACAACATATATACTGGTGGTCCCCTAAGATTATAATGGAGCTGAAAAATTCCTATCACCTAGTGATAACATTATAGCGCAAGGCTTTACTCACATGTTCATGGCAATGCTGGTGTAAACAAACCTACTGTGCTGCTGTTATATAAAAGTATAGCACATACAATTGTGTGCAGTGCATAATACTTGATTATGAACAACTGTTACTGGTTTATGTATTTACTATACTATACTTTTAGTTGTTTTAGAGTGTACTCCTTCTACTAATTAAAAAAAAAACAAACTCTAAAAGTTAACTGTATAACAGCCTCAGGCAGATCCTCCAGGAGGTATTTAAGAAGAAGGCATTGCTATCATAGGAGGTGACAGCTCCATGGGTGTTATTGTTCCTGATAGACCTTCCAGTGGGACAAGATGTGGAGGTGGAAGACAGTGATATTGATGACCCTGACCCTGTGTAGGCCTAGGCTAATGTGTGTGTTTGTGTCTTAGTTTTTAACAAAAAGTTTACATAGTAAAAAAATAAATAATTTAAAAATAGATAAAAAGCTTATAGAATAAGAATATAAAGAAAATATTTCTGTGCATCTTTTACCATGTATCCGAAGGAGTCCAAAAGTTTTAAAAGATTAAAAAGTTTATAAAGTAAAACCATTATAGTAAGCTACGGTTAGCTTATTACTGAAGAAAGAAAAATTTTTTTTACAAATTTAGTATAGCCTAAGTGTACAGTGTTTATAAAGTCTACAGTAGTGTACTAGGCCTTCACATTCACTCACTGACTCGCCCAGAGCAACTTCCAGTTCTGTAAGCTCCATTCATGGTAAGTGTCTTATACATGTATACCATTTTTTATTTTTTATATCATATTTTTACCATAGCTTTTATATGTATAAATTATTTTAGATACCATTGTGTTACAATTGTGTTATAATTACCTACAGTATTAAGTATAGTAACATGCTGCACAGGTTTGTATCCTAAGAGCTGTAGACCTACCATATATAGCCTAGATTTGTAGTAGGGTATACCATTTAGGTTTGTGTAAATATATTCTATGATGTTCTAACAAGGATGAAATTGCCTGATAATAAATTTCTCTGAAACATATTCCTGTCATTAAGCAACGCATGACTGTATATGTCATGTCCAAGGCATGGGAAACAAAATGGCATGTCTCAACAGCAATGCTGGAATCTAAAATATAAGATGAAGGGTTATCATGGTTTATGGTTAATTGTTGACTTCCTAATTCTTAGCACAGTACTTTACACAAAGTCACAATATATATTTGTTAAAAAAAATGAATGAAAAAGTGAATTCCGATAATGTCTGTGAGGATCCTAATGTTGATTTTTACTTAATGCCACTAAGAGGATAGTAGCCTTCATGTTGAGGCTACGATTTGTGTATAGATGTGTGTACACCTAATAAAATGTGTATTTTTCTCTGTTATTGTTTTTATAACTCTCAGCATATCCTTTTGCGTTTTCTTTAAAATTCAGAATAAAGAAACCATTAGGCCTTAACTGGATTGGTCTCACCTGACCATAATCAGAATTTGGGAGAGAAAAGGATGCCAAAGGTATAAATAAGCAACACTATACAAAATCATGTTTTACTGAGACTTATTTTTTTCTGGGTATACTACATAATACAGTTGCTGATTTGTTTGTGTTGTGGCTGTTGATGCTAAAAGAAAGATCTGGAAACTAGGGACTTAAAGTTTTCAGCTCCCCAGGAGCTCAGGGTTATAGCCCCAGACCTTATACAAGTAACCCTAATCAATTTTGCCAAGATTCCCACTAATAAAGTCTGTAGGATCAAAACTGGCATGTCAGAGGTCTCTTGTACCAAGATATATTTTAAAAGCTACAGCCTTTTGGCATTCCGTTTTCCTCAGCAGCCCACTAAACCACTGGGATACACTGAAGCAGGATTTCAATAAAGACTAAGCTCATACTTTAGTTGTAGAATTTCAACCTGACACAGAAGACCTGGAATTCAGTTTTAAGCAAGTGTTCAGGCAAGTTATTTTATGCATCTCTCCTGCACACATGCTAGCATTTATAGCTCTAAAACTGATCCCACTGGGACCTGAGGCAAAACACTTTCCAGAATGAAGACACTATGCTAATTGCTTCCCTCTATTTGCTCCCCATCATTTCCTAGTTTTCCAGATTTGTTTGTTTTTCTCATTGGCCCTTAATAATCTCTCATGAGAGAGAAGTTGTCTTTTTATTTTTATTTTTTCTTACAGAATCTAAAGGAAATACTCATAAGAAAGGGGTTGTCTGAAGTAAGAACTAAGAGGACACATTCAAGAACAAAACTCTATAAAAAATGCTTCACATTTGGGTATGTTTTCACTCACCAACTTGTGCAACTGCATTCTTAGGTGGGGACCAGAGAAAGAAGCAAGAAGCCCCCCCCCCCAGTTCTTTTATGGAAGACCAATAAGGTCATTCATCCCTTTGCCTCTTCCCTTACTTAAGCCACCCTAATAAAGAAGTGATTGCTCTCTCCTCTTTTTATTTTCATTGTGTATGTCAAAGCCCCAGATGCACATTTTGTTATTCTGGAGTCCTTGTGGACAGAGATATTTGAGATGTGAGGGGCATGTTAAAAAGCCATTTATAGCTTATGCAACAGAGCTTTTAAAAGCCCAGGGTCAGCACAGCAGTGTCTATTTCACCTAAAACCAAATTCTTAAGCCAGGGGGAAAAGAGAAAGAGTGATGTAAGTTGTTTTTACTATGTACTGATAATTCAAAGAAAAATAAAAATAGCAGAAACTAAATGCACTGTTATTGACTCTTTAATACAGAACAAAGGGATTTTTGAATATACAGAATTTAAAATTTACAATGCCTAGAAATTGTTATTTGACAACATTTCTGTATCCTGGCTTCAATTTAGAAAAATCTCTGGAGCCAGAATTTCCCTTATTCAAAATAGCATAAAACTTTTTTATCCTGAAAAACTTGGTTTCT
This sequence comes from Microcebus murinus, assembly GCF_040939455.1. Lineage (NCBI taxonomy): Eukaryota > Metazoa > Chordata > Mammalia > Primates > Cheirogaleidae > Microcebus > Microcebus murinus. Next base: position 51,826,162 of record NC_134109.1, on the reverse strand, counting down.
AAACATCTTGATGATGATTATAAGAATTTACTTTCAAAAAATGTTATTTTCACCAAAAGACATCAGAATGAGAAAACAGTATTTGGTTGTCACTAACTTGAATTCTAATGTTGTAGTTTGCCTATACAATTTTGCTATTAACAGCTTTTGAGAGAATGAATCAGCAGTTTAAAAACTTAAAAATATCCTCTTACCTTTCTTTAATCCTTGCCTTAAAGGAATTTGGTTACAGGCTACCTTTGGGCAAGCTACCAATCTAAAAAGTACCCAATTATAAAAGTGTCCATGGAATCTCTGAGTCACATTCAGAAGTAGGTGGCTTAAATAAGCAGTGTGCCCATGTATGGGATTTGGGTGGGAAAGAGTGCATAAATAGGTTAGCAGAGGGAAGAAGAAAGCATCAGAGTGGGAAAGGGGAGCAGATTGGCAGTAGGATAAGAAGAGTGGATGAGAGTGGGGTAGGTGGATGGCTAGGAAGTGACTGAGTGACTGACAGAGCTACTTCCGTCACCTATAATGCCATCTTAAATTCCTTTTTCGAGGAAGCATTTTGTGCCTGCAAAGGAAATTGAGGTCAGGGAGAAAACATACCACATATGAAAGATTATTACCTCTTTTGTTTACTTCTTTAACTTCCACTCCTCCATGCATTTTAAAAGAAATTCTCTTCTCTCTGCACCCTAAGAGTAAAACAGTTATTTTGTTAATTAACCCCAAAGGAACTTCTTAGGAGGGATAGTGATCACAATGACCATTAGGCTTGGGAGTGCAATCACCCTATTGTTGCAAGCCCAGAACCAAATCTAGTGAGCAGCACAACTCCAACGCTCCTCTCCCTCCAACAAGGGGATCTGACAATAGTCACCAGCACAAGAGAAGCAAAGGGATTGCCAATGGACAAGTCACCTGAGCCACCCTGCTCTGCTAACTACTAGCTAATTCAACATGGGGCAAGTACTCATCTGTAAAATGGGGTTGCTGATGATAGCACCAATGTTTATAGTGCTGTTATGAAGTTTAAGTAAGTGAATATTCATAAAGTGGCAAAGTGCTTAAAATAATGCCTGGCTCATAAGCCATGTTAAGTAGCTTGTCAAAATAAAGTTTGAACTTGTTAAAATAAATTCATTTAAAAAATTTAGATTGTAATATAAGTATCACCTCCATTTGTGATTAAAATATAATTAGTTACCTTAATTACCTTCCTTTTTTGAATTTTACTTTCCTAGAATTGAAATCTCTTGCCTCTTCTACATTATACAACATAAAATAAAACTCAAAATTGTATTTTTTAGATAAGCATCTTATCTCTTTTTTTGCCCTAACCGCTACAGTACCTATCAAAACAGCTTAAACTTGAGTGAATTATTATAAAAATCAACTCTCTTAATAACATCTTCCCTTGTTCTCAATGACATACGGAAACCTAACTAGTGTAGGTTAAACCCTACAGTTTTATCATTTGCAGGCAGTGCTTCCAAGCATGAACACAGCTAAGTAGCAAAAAAAGAAAAGAAAGAAAGAAAATAAAAGTCTTCAGTTACTGAATCCCATAAGCCAGTACAAAAAGATACAGCTAAAGGTGTCATTTTCCATCCAAATATGTACCTTGAATGCATTTCTTTGTGACACTTCCAATTTTGGATGGTATTTTAATGGAAGAAAATGGAAGCTCAGGCCAGTTGGAGCAGTACTGTATTATATGCTACAGCCATGACTCAATGTAATTTGATTTAAACAGGTTCAATAATAATTGCACAATGCATTGCATGGTGAACTTCAGATTTTTTCTTTCAGTAAAATTCTCCCAATCTTGACATTCAGCCAACATTCACATCACCTATTGTTATTCCTAATTAGAGTAATGTTGACCAAAACAAACCAGTGGCCAAAATTTCAGACCTATTTAGAAGAAAGTCAATCTAGTGCCTTTGCTCAGTAAGGAAGTACAGAGCAAGCACTCAAAGGGGGAAAAATGTGATTTATTTACTGATATTTTTTTAAAAGATTCCTAGCAACAAGGTATTTAAATTTTTCAGCTCAATATGAATTTAGAGCCAGAGTTTCAAACCTCTGACTCTAAATTGACAGTAACTAATCAATTTAGCCACAATTGTCACCAATAGCATTTGTAAGGTTGAGACCAGAAGATCAAAGGTCTGCCACACAAGATTTATTACTTGTTAAGTCATGTTTCTGTCGATCCTCTGCTCTGGTTCAAACTGTGATCCGTGAAAGGATGTCCATCTACAGCCCTGGCACTTGATGTAGATGCTCCATAAAATTCAGCACTTTAAAGACACATATTGATTGATATAATTCCAATATAAAAGAGTAATTTGATAGTAAAAGCCTTCACTTCACAAACTTTGAAAGCTATTTTAAAGGCTGATGAGTATATTTGTGAAGAAATTGCTAAGTAAAATCCCCAAAAGAAAAGTTTGAGACTATAGTGTCAAAATTGCTTAATTGTGCATTCACTATCTAATTATAATTATGTGCTTTCAATAATGTTCAACATTCATAAAACAAACTGGAATCCTTGGACTGTGCAACCTCACATTAAAAGAAGAAACAACAAATCTAACAGAATCAATCAAGATGGTAAAGAAGCAGAATTAAAAGCAACAGCATATTCTAGAATACCCCATATACCACTTTGCTTCCATGGTTAACAAGAAAACAGATTAAATGGGAACTAAATGGGACCAGCCCTTTTCAACTACAAAGGTGGTAAAGACAGTGCCTTCAAATACGCTGGCCCACACAAAGCTCAATGGCCCTTATTAAAAACACTAAATTGGAAACACTTGACCAAAGCCGTATTGATCATGCTCAAGTGGCATAAGAGAGAGTAACCAAGATTGTTTTCTAAACCATATGACCTCTCCTTTGGAGTTAGATAAAATTGAGTAAGTCTTCTCAGTTCCTACCTGCCACGTCACACAGGCACGCACAGTAAATTATTAACAACATTGAAGATACGAAAAAACAAATGGCAATCATCAGCTTTTCTAAATAACAAATCTAAAATTAAACCTGCTTTAAAAGAAGATTGTGTAAAATTTTTAAAATATAGTGTGAGATTTTTTCTAATTCATAAGTAATACAAATTACTTATATGTTAAAAAAAGAAAAACAACGAAAACAAAAGTTATCTATTTTCCCACCTAAAAAAAGTAACTATTAACTTTTTGGTATATACTTCAGTCATATATATATATATATATATATATATAAGTTTTTGCAAAATTGGGATGCTACTGAATATAGTTTTGCAAACTTTTTTAAACTTAACAATGTACTATAAATATTTTCCACATCATTAAATATTCTTCTACTAATTATTTTAGTAACTACATTTTATGTAACCAATCTCCTGTATTTGGAAGGATGAATAGTTTAACTTTTTATTATAAATGTGGCTTTGATGTATATCCATGTTGATAAACCTAAAACTGTTTTCTTGGGAAACATTCCTAGAAGAGAATTGTTACGTTAAATTATATGTATGTTTGCAATGTTTCAATGCATATTGCCAGAATGCCTTCTAGAAAGCTCTTTTTTAAATGTTCCATGTTTTATTTAATTGACTGCTCTGCTAGCTAGATTAGTAAAAATCATAGTCACCTAGAATCTTTCCTCACTCAAGAGGGCTTTGTGGTACTGGACTCCAGTACATCAAAGGGAAGCATCAATTAGAGCCCCATCATTACTGCCTACACCAAAGAGGCCACACTGTACAAAAATCTGTACCGAACATCTCTAACATCAGCACACACGTTCCTCAAGGGGTCATTTAATTAACATCATCCTTCTGTAATTGGGTGGCAGTCAAAGAGGGGAAAAAAGTTGCCTACATTTTGTAAAAATGTTCATAAATGAGGATTTCATATTTCAGGGAATCCTATACTAATAAGTCACAACATACAATTTATACTTACAGTAATTCCTAAACGAGTGTCTTCCAAAATTATTATTTTGCACATGGTTTCTAACAAAGATTCTTCTCCATTGTGATTTATTTAAAGGGTGAGGCCACATAATATTGTGTTGTAGTTAAAGTTAAGTTGAGCGATTGGCCTCATTGTGTTTGAATCATTTTTTCATTACTTTGTCAGTGGGGGGAAAAAAAGCCTAACTCTGTAAAATAATTTTAAAGAGATTTACTCTGAGCCAAATTTGAGGACCATGACCCAGAGCCATGCCCAAGAAGCCTTGAGCAAGTGGACTCGCTGTGGCTGGGTTACAGTTTGGTTTTATACATTTCAGGGAGACAGGAGTTACAGGTAAAGTCCATCAATCAGTACATGGGAGGCATACATTGGTTTGGCCAGAAAAGGTGGGCCATCTCTAAGGGTGGAGGTGCTTACAGGTTACAGTTGGGTTTAAAGATTCTTTGGCTTGTAATTGATTAAAGACATGAAGCTTTGAAGCTTTGTCTAAAGGCTTGGAATGTTTCAACATAGGAGCTGTTTATCAGAGATAAGCCACCAGACATATGGACATATATTTGTTGTGTAAATTGAGAACTTGTAGGTTTGTCTTGAATCCCCTTAGGCCTGTTAATGCGTTACAAAGGATGTCCCCAAGACGTGCTGGGGGCATGATAAGGCATATCTGTCCTCCCTCCTCCTGGCAGGCAATTTAGTTTTAGGATATACCTTTGGCTATGAGGGAGTCCATTCAGTCAGCAGTTGGGAAGGGAGGGTGGGTATTAAGCCTTAAATTTTTGTTTTAGTTCATAACTTCCTGGTTCTGTAGTCCTGAAGAAATTATTTAACCTCTTTGAGCCTCAATTTCTTCACATATAAAAATGTGAGAATAATAAGAGTGAAATTCCTCCTGCAGTTCTAAGCAAGCATTAAATAATAAAATCTGTGTAAAATGTTTAACACCCTGCATAGCACACAATAAGCATTCAGTATCTCTTGGTAGTTGTTATTGTTAAGCAAAAATTGCCTTTGGCTCTTTGAAACTTGTTGCCCTTCATCCTTCATTTGCCTAATAAAAAAATATACATTCTGTGCAGCCTGTGCAGAGGTAAGGTCTCTTTCAGCTCTGTGAAGCTAAAAGAACTTTGCTGACCCTTAAAAGCCAGCAAGGGTGCAAAGTGTTGATTAGTAGTCATATAAAATCATGGCTCCTCCAGAGTGAAAACCTGTTTGCAATGAAACAACACTGACATCTAGTGATCAAAATGATGAATTACATATTCTGGCAAACACATTGACAAATGTAAAAGCCTTAGTCTTGGCCCAAGTTTTTCTATTATGTTAGAGAAAACGAGTTAAGTTCTAGGCAGGTTTGCAAATATGCCATTTATGTTGGCTATATCTCATCCTTTGGTTGCTTGAACAACTGAATTCCACATTATCCATCATATTAGCCTTCACTCTTTTAATCGATTTGTGTACCTTTAAAATGTGAAAAAGAGAGAAATATGTTTAAAAGAAATATTAAAGTATGTTCATTTTACTTTCAAGGCAAATATAAAAGCCTGACAAAGTAATGCAAATTAATCCAACATAATATAGCAGGCATAAAATATATCAACAAGTCCTAAATATTACATAATTTATGATTTCCATTTTATATAATTTTATAATGAAGATCAGAAAATTGAAAACATCATGTTACATAAAATGTAAACAATAAGGGCTTTTCTACTTTGTATTTTTTTATAACAAAGAAGAGTTGGAAAATTAATATTTCAGAAAGAATTTACAAATTCAACCATAAATCAAGTTTTAAGAGAATTTCTTACATAGAAATTAGATAATTAGTCACAGACAATCCATAATTATCAGTCTATATTTACCAAAGCTGTGGTAAGTACTATTTTTCCTTGTGTTATAGTCACATGATTAAACCCTTGCAAGGAAACCTGAAGATTTAAATCAGCAGCAGCAATTCACAATTGCAAAGATGTGGAAATAACCAAAGTGCCCATCAATACATGAGTGGATTAATAAAATGTGGTATATGTATACCATGGAATTCTACTCATCCACAAAAAATAATGGTGATATGGCACCTCTTGTATTAGCCTGGATAAAGCTGGAGCCCATTCTACTAAGTGAAGTATCACATGAATGGAAAATAAGCACCACATGTGCTCACCATCAAATTGGTTTCAACTGATCCACACTTAAATGCACATATAGTAATAACATTTATTGGGTGTCAGGCAGGTGAGAGGGGGGATGGGTATATTCACACCTAATTTGTGTGGTGCGCACTGTCTGGGGGATGGACACGCTTGAAGCTCTGATTCAGGTGGGGCAAAGGTGATATTCGTAACCTATACATTGGTACCCCAATAATATGCTGACATTTTCAAAAAAATAAATTTAAAAAATTTTAAAAAGCCATCAAAAAAGTCGACAGTTTGAAAAACACTACATTATGTTTTATTCATAAAAACCAAATAAATCAGCACCAGGACCTCTGAAGTAAATGCTAATAGGAGCAACTAGATCATGAGAACAAAAGTGAGAGTGGTCCCTTGAGTCAGCTGAACCATCTGTTTATCATCATTGTTAATAACATCTACCATTTGTAGAGCATTTATTATGTATCACACTCTGCTAGGCTCTTCTAAATCGTAATTGTTCATTTATTCAACAAGTAAACTGTCTGCAGTACTGCCAGACCATGTAATAACAATGGTGGGTCACAGCAGATGAAATCCCTATCTTCACTGAGATTACAAGCTACTCTGAATACAAACTATAGCTGTATGTTATGGACTGAATTTTGTTCCCCCAAAAACTCATACTGAAGCCCTACCCACAGTACCTCGGAATGCAACTCTATTTAGAGATAGAGCATTTAGAGAGGTAATTAAATTAAAATGAGGCCATTAGGATGGGCCCTAATCCAATCTGATTGTTGTCCTTATTAGAAGAGGAAATTTGGACACACAGAGAAACACCAGGGATGCATGGATACAAAGAAAAGACCATGTGAGGACATGGTGAGAGGGCAGCCATCTGCAAGCCAAGGAGAGAGGCCTTAGGAAAAATCAAACCTGCCAACACCTTGATCTTGGACTTCTAGCTTCAGAATTATGACAAATACATTTCTGCCACCTTTTCTGTGGTACTTTATTATGGCATTTGTAGCAAACATATACACTATGATAAAATGCCATTTAGAAAAGGTCCACCGAACTATAAGTACACACAATAGAGCATTTGACCTATTCAAAGCACCAAAGAAGAATGAACTCTGAAGAATGAGCAGAGTTTAACATGTCAGAAAGGGAGAAGCAGTATGTTCCAGGCTGAAGGGAGAATTTGCACAGGGCCCTGTAATTAGGAAGAAGCAGGGCATATTTCCAGGAACTGAAGGAAAATCAGTATGACTGGAACACAGATGGTGAGGGGGAGCATGGTATGAAACAAAGCTGGAAAGAAAATCAGACACCAGATCATGCAGATGCTTGCAGGCCAAGAGTTAAAGATTTTGGTCTTTATCCTGAGAAAATTGGAAGTCGTTGATGAGTTTTAAGCAAGGAATAATATGGTAAGTTTGAATTTCAAAATCACTCTAGCTGAAGTAGGAAAAACAGATTAAAGGACAGCAAGAAACGAGATGCGGAGACCAATTAGGAAGCTATTTCAGTTGTCTATGTAGAGAAGTGGTCTACTAAATGAGAGAGATAGCAGCAACAATGGAAAGATGTAGATCAATTCAAGAGATATTTAAGAATTGTCATAGATATCTCACATAAGTGGAATTAAGCAATATTTGTCCTTCTGTGACTGACTTATTTCACTTGGCATAATGTCCCCCAAGTTTCACCTATGTTGTCAAAAATGGCAGAATTTCCTTCTTATTTAAGGATGAATGATATTCCATTGCATATGTATGCCACGCTTTCTTTATCCATTCCTTTGTCAATGGACATGACAGATGACCATATCTTGGCTATTGTGAATAATGCTGCAATGAATATGGGAGTACAGATATCTCTTCAAGATCCTGATTTCAATTATTTTGGACATTTTCTATGATATAATAGTGGTTTTCATGGGCTGGATGTGTGGGGGAAATGGGAAGTTGTTCAATGGGTATAAAGTTTCAGTTTTGCTAGATGAATAAGTTCTAGAGATCGGCTGTAAAACATGGTGCCTATGGTTAACAATAAGGCATTGTGTGTTTCAAAATTTTTTAAAAGAGTATATCCCATGTAAGTGTTCTTACCACAAACACACACACACACATACACACACACACAAAGGAACATAAGGAAACTTTGGGAGGTGTTGAATATGTCTATTAGCTTGACAGTAGTGATGGTATCACAAGTGTTTGCATAAGTCCAAATTCATCAAATTGTACATATTAAATATGTGCAGTTCTTTGTATGTCAATTATACATCAATAAAGCTGTCTTTAAAAAGAGAAATTTAGGAGATAAGGGTACAGAGACAGGGCAATAGTTTGGTTATGTGGGGTGATAGAAAAAGATCTTTCCAGATTTCTGCCTGCAAAATGCATAGATAAAAATGTACCATACTCTAAGATAGGGAAATGGATGACAGCTAGATTTGGGGATGAAAAATTTTTAGCTGTATTTTGAGGTTTTTGAGTCTGATGTTGAGTCTGAATTTGTCTTTTGAGACATCCAACTAGAAATAGAAGACAGAATAATGGCCAACGAACATATGAAAAAATGCTCAACATCTCTAATCATCAGGGAAATGCAAATCAAAACCACAATGAGATATCACTTAACTCCAGTGAGAATAGCTTTTATCAAAAAGTCCCTAAACAATAAATGCTGGCGTGGATGCGGAGAGATAGGAACACTCCTACACTGCTGGTGGGACTTCAAACTAGTTCAACCTCTGTGGAAAGCAATATGGAGATACCTCAAAGCAATACAAGTAGATCTACCATTTGATCCAGCAGTTCCACTACTGGGCATCTACCCAAAAGATCAAACCAAATGACACTCTACAAATGGGACACTTGCACTTGAATGTTTATAGCAGCACAATTCACAATTGCAAAAGTTGTGGAAACAACCCAAGTGCCCATCAATTCATGAGTGGATTAATAAAATGTGATATATGTATACCATGGAGTACTATTCAGCTTTAAGAAACAATGGTGATATAGCACCTCTTTTATTTTCCTGGACAGAGCTGGAACCCATTCTACTAAGTGAAGTATCTCAAGAATGGAAAAACAAGCACCACATGTGCTCACCAGCAAGTTGGTATTAACAGATCAACACCTAAGTGGACACATAGGAATAACATTTATCAGGTGTCAGGCGGGTGGGAGGGGGGAGGGGAGATGGGTATAAACAAACACATCGAGTAAGATGTGCAACGTTTGGGGGATGGACACGCTTGAAGCTCTTACTCGAGGGGGGAGGGGCAATATACATAACTTGGCATGGGCAATATACATAACTTTAACACTTGTACCCCCATAATATGCTAAAATAAAAAAAATAATAAAAAATAAAAAGAAAAGAAGTTAGTTAAGCAGACAAGTTTGAAACCCAGAGAAGAGATCTGGGCTATAGATGACTTTGGGATTCATTCACGTGTAAGTAGGAAATGAAGCCATGGGAAGGTGAGAAGACCTGGGAGGAGAATATAAAGTGAGAAGAGGAGAGCCTAAGCCTAAGAACCTCCAAAGACAAAGGTGTGACCAGAGAAGTAGGAGGAAACTCAGGGTAGTGCAGTGATATGGAGTCTAAGGAAGGAAAGGAATGATCGACAATGTAGAATACTACTGAGATGTTAGGATTGATTTAGGAATATGTGAGAGCTGTTTCAGGACTGAGCTGAGGAGTGAATGGAAGGTGAGAAAATAGAAGCAGTGAAAATAGACAAGTATTTTGAGATCTTTTTCTAGGAGGAAAATAGCTGTAAGGTTGACAAGAAGTTTGGCATGTAGTTTTGGGGTTTTATGGTTATTATGACTGAATGTTTGTGTCCCCCCAAAATTCATATGTTAAAAGTCCTAACCATCAATATGATGGTATTAGGAGATAGAGCCCCTGGTAAATAATTATATTTGGATGAGGTCATAAGGGTGGAGTCTCCATGATAGGATTAGTGTCATTAGAAGAGACAGCAGAGCCTCCTCACTTCTCCGTGTGAGTATACAGTGAGAAGGAGTCCATCTATAGGCCAGGAAGACAGCCTTCAACAAGAACCAAATATGTAGACACCTTGATCTTCCCTCCAGATCTGTAAGAATTTAATGTTGTTTCAGGCACCTGGTCTATGGCATTTTGTTATGGTACCCCTATCAGACTAAGACAGTTGAGGGGGCGGGTATTATGTTTTATTTTGTTTGGTTTGGTTTAGTTTAGTGGGAGAATATAGAGATATGTTTTAAAGCTGATGGGAATCACACCTTCTTTCAAAGAAAGATATTTTGGTCTACATATTAAAGATCAGGAACCCAAGGATCATAACGATTAAACAATTCATCCTAAATAATACAGCTAATAAGTGACTGAACCAGGTTCCAAGTCTAGATTTGTCAGACTCCTCTTTGCCATGCTGCCTCTCAATAAATATTTATTGCACACCCACTATACATAAGACCAGATGATGTAAATTCAAATTCCCCTAGGGTTAGGGACAAATTCAGTACATAATGTGATTATGACACTCCATAGAAACAGAATCTGTTCTCAAGTCTAGTACATACCAGAAAGACTCTCTGTCACCCTTAGAATTGCCAGTTCTGCATAAAGGCAACATGAAAAGTTAGAGTTGCCTAAAAATTTAGAACTACCTAGAACAACTAGGAATTGAGGAAAGGGATGAAATGATGACGTTGTAGAGGGTAAAAAAGAGGGAATAAAGGCATGATCTGAGCCTTAGTTATAATTATGCCATTCCTAGAGATCCATGGAGAAAAAAAATAAGATCACTAATTTATGTGCTGTCTTTAATACTGCTATAGTTCTAATGGTATCATCTCATCTCATTCTTAACTCACATATCCCTCTCTTATAGAGATTTTTAGCGGGCTGGCACAAGAGTGGTTATCCAGATCAAATATTTTCAGTGGAATATTCTGTCTTGGTTGAGTCAGTAATCCCTAACTGCTGCTCAAATTCCAGTTAGAAATATCCCCCTGAGAATCCCAAGCACCAATCATTTTCAAGACCTAACACCACTGGATGTTTGCTCAGTGTTTCTTGTACTTCCTCAGGGAGTATTTTAAAAAGAAAAAGGATTGAAAATGCTCTGTTGCTGTGACTCTCAACCTTGGCTGCACACTGTAATCACCTGAAAAGCTTTTAAAAGCACTAATGTCTGGGTCCTACCCCCAGAGCTTCAGATTCAATATTTCTTGAGTATGGCGTGTAGATTGGAATCTTAAAATTTTCCCCAGTGAATCAAATGTGTAGTCCAGGCCCCTCTCACCCATACAAGGGCTCTTTGGGAAAGTTCATTTTTGTAACAGTCAATATTCACTCTGAAACAGATAACATGCTGACAAGTGGGGTACAAAGATAAATAAGAAAATATCCCTATCCTAAAGGAGCTTGCTTTCTATGGAGGGATCAGATATAAAACAGACTACAACAATATCTTTGATATGTCCTGTAATAGAGAAATAACACAGATACCAGCCCCATCACTACCCATTCTACTTTATGGGATGTCTCTTGTTCATTGTCAAGGTATTCAGAACCCTTGGTCCAATTTTCTCTACAGCAAGGGATTTTCTTCAGAACTTCCAGAGCTGGAGTTCTCTGGACTGTGCTGCCACTAAGAGCTAACAGGGACTCTCCATCACGGTCCACTCTAACAGTGAATGTCCTCTTTCTTCCTGGGACCAAAGAGGAAAGGAGGAACAGCAAAGCACCCGGTAGCAGACACTGTTGTTTAGTTACTACAGACATCCTCCCCACCCACCACCACCATTTCTTCCCTCTTTGCAACCAGAACATCAATTTCGTGTTCAGTTAGACAGGGAAGCTGGGCTTCCTCACTCAGATCCAGGAATTGATCGTGATCTGTTTGAAACAGTGAGGAGCAATGCTTTACCACTTTGCCAGACAAGTTCTTTCCCAGTCTCCTTTGCAACTAAAGGTACCATATGACATAATTTTGGCCAGTAATGTAGAAGCCTGTTTGACAGCGGGCTTCGGGGAAGATTTCTCCATGACAGGAGAAAGCTTTGGGCCCTTTTCTCCTTTTTCCTGACTGGAAAACAGATGTAATGCCTGAAACTGGCGCAGACATTGTGAGACCATGAAACAATAAGCACAAGTGAAAAAAGCCAACCTGCTCAGAACCCGTAGGCAGAAAGAACAAAAGAACCTAGGTCCTATATGATCTTAGTGAGCCCCTACTCCAGCCCTGCAGACTGTCATCCTGTGCAAAAAAAAAATCCTCATTTGTTTAAGTTACTCTTGGTTGGGTTTTCTGCTACCATCATAACTAATATACAGCCCTTCTTTCTCTGCTACTTTGTCCCTTGTCCCTCTGGCCTCCAGAAGGCTGACATGTTAGATACCAATACAAGTATGAAGATATTTACTGAAGGGAAGTTCAGTAAAGAAATAAAGTGCAAGGTGGATAAAGTTAACATTTTGGGTAATCTGGACTTTTCCATGCATCGTTTAAGCAAAGCATCTCAAGACCTTGGCCTTCATCCTTCAGAATGAAGGTGGCCACCTCAAACCATCCTCTGCTTCTGCTCAGACCCACTGCCCCCAGGTTCACAGCCCTGCTGCGGGGGTTTTCACTGCTAAGTCACGGAACCACATTTTCTAGGATCTCTTTCCCTGTATGTTTCTGAGGTAGGACGAATTTGCAAGTAAAGCAGTGAACATTATTCTCCAAAGGTCATTGTCGACAACTATGGAGATGGACAGATGCGGAAGTAACCAGCAGGTTCTATTTCTTCCTCAATCTCCTCTGTTCTGCCTCCAAGTTTTCCTCCCAGTTGCTGTCCCTGTTGACCCCAGCCTCACCACCAGACACTTAACTGCAGACCCAGAAGCAGTAACCACATAGAGGCAAGAGCTTGCCACAGCCCTCTGCATGTGCTTCACCTTTGCAGCCCCACTTGGATGGCTAGACTCCATGCCTGGCTTCTCAGATGGACCATTAGTATAGCTATTATGGAAAACGGTATGGCGCTTTCTCGAAAAAAGTCAGTAATTTATTTTCTTTTCCTGCAGCTCCCCTTTCAGAGCTTCACTTACCCAGCTCCTCAATTGTGTAAGGTATAATTCCTATAATAAATCTATCTCATAACACTACACTCACAGTGACTCTATTCACCTGACTGATACACCTGCTCACCACCCCGTACTCCACTCCACAGGTGAAAAGACCCTATTCTCAATTTCTTCCTCAGACCAGGTGGCGAGCAGTGGCATTATCCCCACCCTATTACAGTTCATTAACCAGAGTGAACATGTGTCCCCCCATTCTAGTTCCAGCTTCCCTCCTGCGATAGTGGCAAGCCTGCTGATTCCCTTACTAGGGGACCAATTAAATAAGCACTTTTCTCAGTGACAAACATTAGCTTTCCTTAGAGACAAATAAGTCTCCATGAGGAAGAAAGAACATTCCCCCGATGGCAGGGCTCTGGCTTGCCATGGAAAGATAATGGACGACCCGGTTTAGCTCAGAAACACCGGGGTTTTGTTCAACTGGGCGGAGACCAGGCAGCTGCACAAGAGAGTCACACACCTGCATCCTGTTTCCCAAGTAAATGGCCCCAGCTCAGGTTGTAACCTTTTGAGTTACAGTCTCTTTCTGATGAAAAGGTTAGGGAAGGGGGGTTATTTGGAGATTCCTCCACCATAGAATGTGAAGAAAGAACTGAGAAAACACCAAATATGAAGTGATAAATGCAGCTAGAGAGCGTAGGAGGTGACACTTTAGCTGGGGCCTAAGGCAAGTATTGTTAGAGAAGGGGGACATGTTTTTCCAAGCTGAATATCCCTCACTATGTGATTCTATGCCATTCCCACATCCATACATTAAGAGCTAAAATAAGGAGATAGAGCATTATCAGAGTCTAATCCCTCAGTTTCAGACAAACTGGGACAATTTAGCACCTCCTTGCAAGGAAAGGAGGGGGAGAAAAGTTTTCAGTAATACAGTAAAATATCAACCTGGTTTTATTAGCAATATTTCTAGTCACAGGTTTTTAAACACCAGAATCCAATGAATCATAACCCATAATCATTTTGGTAAAATAGCAAATGTTAGCACAGAAACCTCTTAACACCCATTTTTCTGAGAGAGAGAGACAAGAATTGTCATTGTGACCTTTCTTTCTCAGATTTCAAAGCTGCCAAAAAATGAGTGTACCTTGACCTCCTAGAATAAAAATGTCATCAGTAGCACTCTATTTCTCCACAGTCTTTTCAAAGGAAACAGTAATTTCTTAAAAGTTAAGCCTTAAATTTAGGTTTCCTTAAAGACAGGTAGCACTTTAACATGTAAAATGGATCATAAAGTTCAGCTGTAAAATTAACTTTTACCCCAGTGAACTTTTCTTAAGCTGCTGAAATATTGCCATAAAAGGTCAAATTCTTGGTAAACTCCAGAAAGCAAGATTGTTTAAATAATGTTCAGGTTGAAATAGGCAAATAAGCATGCTTACTTTTTTGAGCAAGATGAGACTGGAGTGGGTAGAAGTGTATGCAATGCACCTTGGAAAAGTCATTTAAATATAACCAATGTGAATCTAAGTCAACAAAATCACATATGAAATAAAAATCATTCCTATGTATTATAAATCATTGTACTTTCTGGCCAGCAGAAAATTCAACTTGGGGCAATCTTGGTGCTCCCACATACATTCCCAGGGTTGAGCCAGGGTCCCAGGGTCTTGCCTAACAGCAATTCAAAAAGAAAACCACTCTAGCCATTGGCATTGGCTCAAATAGGTCATGCCCGTGAGCTGGTCTTCATAGTGTACTTCAAATCCA